>NW_003526943.1:6359010-6359210 GCF_000181795.1 Trichinella spiralis | reverse complement strand
AAATTTATTTACAACAGTGAGGAGCAGATTTATATATCAGGAGGGAAATCGGTAATAGACCGAAGAAGAAACAAGGAAGAAGATATGAAGGCTCCTGGACACCGCTCATTTATATTAGTTTTTTATTTCATTGTATTGTATTATTTAGTTTTTTCCTTTGTCGTTGTTACCACTTTGTTAATGCCGTTCACTGTTGTTTT
>NW_003526943.1:6294218-6358372 GCF_000181795.1 Trichinella spiralis | reverse complement strand
ATTTTATCTAAGAGTTCTAATGAAGGAGCATCTTACTAACATGACGCACCATAAGTATGTTGTCTACAGTGTAATTCACATGGGGTCATGGCTATTTCGCAAACGCACACTAGATCCCTCCGAGATTTCTTTGACATTTCTGATATTCTATAAATTTACAGCCCATTATTAGGGAAGATCCTACTTCCAATGCTCTATCTGGACAAGGAAACCCCAATTTTTCTACGACTTTACGTTTCTAATAGGAGTCGACGTCAACGACCAATAATAAAATAGCGAGTACAACGACCAATAAATGAAAAGTGGGACCGAATGGGAATAAAATTGAGCCCAAGTGGGACCAAACCCGAAGTTCATCTCTAAATCATTATTGGAATTCATTGCACGACCACAACTGACACAAAATAAAAAAGTACAATAATTCTATATAAAAAAATAATAGTAGTAATAATAATAATAATTTGTGATGATGAGAAGGTTAGTGTTTTTATATTGTTGTTTAATTTAGTTGAAACGGTGGTTTTTTTTTCTTTTCTTTTTTTATTAACTTATAACTGAACTTCAGTTAAACTATTTCAAACGATTGACAAGTGATTGCAAATTTTTCGAACGTCGAAACTGACAATTAATTCAGGTCAACGCTCAAAAACACACAAATTAATTACGGTTATTTGCAATAAACCATTTTTTGAACCATTTCAAACAATAAACTTCAAAGTTTATTTAAAAATTTTTTTAGAAATACTTTTTTTAATATTCAATTTATATGTTTTAATTTAAAAAGAAATTACATTTGTTTCATTTGAATTTCAAATTATTCTTAATTTTTTTTCTTTTAATTACTGTAAAAAAAGTAAAACCGGCTCGACTGTGACAATGATGCATGATATGATTGATTGGTACGACATTGATCATATTATATTGATCACTTTTTCCCAAGCAGTAATTCTTATTTATCACCTTTTAATGGCAATTTGTTTAAATTTTCAATGGAAAAGAATAAATAAAATAATAAATTTCCTTTATAAAATTAAGTTGCGTTCAAATTTTGAACATTTACCCACCCAGTAGACAAACAAAAAAGCATTCGGGTTTGTGTCTTTTTTGACTGTTTGCCAATAAACGAGGTCAGCGCATCTTCAGGCCCGGCAACTGCACATTTGCCATGCACAGTTGTGCAGGGGGAGTCTCTGAGAAGAGAGGTCAAACAGCAAAGCAGTACACATATGCAGATGTACGGATATTGAGATTTCTTTTTATTCTCATCACTTCTCCCTGTTTTTTTATGCAAACATTTCAAATCCAACCTTTAGTAAGTGTCTTTTTTCACGGAGAAAATTTTATTTTCTAATTCTTATAATAATGCTCTTCGAATTATTAATTTAAATTTAAAAATTCAAAAAAATTTGAAATTTAAATATAAAATCGATGAGATTTTTGAAACCACCTATGCCCATTGAAATTGGTCAATTATTTGTCAATTTTCATTATTATTATTTCGATTATAAACAAATTTATTTGCAAAAGCTTTGTACAGTTAAAATAGTTTTATTAAACAGATTTAAAATGAATAATTTTAAAAATTTATGCGCATTTTTGTCACGATACATTTTAAACTCTTTGTTTAATTTTAATAAAATAAATTGATGAGTAGGTTAATTTAGATTTGACCTTTGGCACATTTCTTTTTTTTCAAATTTGTAGTTTTAAAAAAGTATTTTCATTTCATTGAAGCATTACTGTCTTGTTGTATCGTTTTTCAATTATGCATTATAACTCCCAGTCAATCAATAAAATATTAATAAATAAATGAGACTTTTATTTTACAACATTGGATGATAGTAGATGTTGCTCATCGCATGACAGTACTTTCATTCATTTTGAATATCAAAAGAAAAACAATTTCACCTTTTAGATTTACTTTCAAATTATTATTTCACATTTCATAAAATTTAGTTTAGTTTTTTAATTGGCTTTACGATTTTTAAAGTTACGCAAATAGATTTGCCTTGAAAATTTTTTTCCAAATCATTTCAAATTTTGAAAATGATTTAAAGTTGTGTAAAACATTGGTTAGTATTTTTGAAATTGACTGAATAATTGCATTAATTTGCATACATTTTAGTAAATTTCAGCTTATTAACACCAAATTTTAACAAATTTATTGAATAAGCATAAATGTCATTTAGTAAATTAAGAAAACATATTTTTATCAACTTTGATTTGACGCTTTTTTTCAGTAAAAAATAATCGAAATATGTTGGTTTATAGGACAATTTTAAATTTATTTTTATGATGAATTTTAAGTTTATTTATTAAATAATGTACTTATTTATTCATTCAGGAACACTGATTGGAGAAAATTAACAATTGCATATTAATTAATTTGACATTACATCATGGATTTGAGCAGATTCAATCGAGCAAATGATTTCAGCATCCCAATGTATTCTGTAAGCTTGTGCATGGTATGTACCTTTGAATATGTTTAAAGATTTCAAAATTGTTTTGCAGTAATATTCTTAAATTATGATAATTTATTTTGCATTCGTTGAAGATTACGAAAGAAGAGCATCAAAAAGAAAAGATGCGCTGGCAGCACAAGATCAACGAACTTGAAGAACAACTTAAACGTACTGAAGAAATTAATTCACAACTAATACAAAATAAAGCGGAAACGGTAATTTTTCTTTTTATTTTAAATAATTTCCCGAAATTCATCCCGTTGTTGGTGATGGTACATTTCCTTTGCAATAATTCTGATAATCATATTGCATTCATCATAGAAATTTTGTTTTCATTGGATTAAAACGTAAACTTTCAGAATAAGAAAATCAAAGAGCTAGAGAAAACACAAAAAACCTTAATGAAGAACAACAAAAAATATCAAGGAAAAATTAAAACAGTAATCGCGTATGAAACGAAGCATTATGAAGACAAATTGAAGCAAAGTCAAGATGATCTGGCTGCTATGGTATCTGCTATAGTTTTCATTTGCACAATCTCAATACGCACGTGTAAATTTTATTCAGTGTTTAAATTTGTAAAATGTATTCAGATAATGATTATTTTACAAATTAAAAAAAGTTGAATAATTTCATAATTTTGCTTTTTTAAAATTACAGAAACAATGTTTGGAGAAAATATCAGCAGAATGCTGTCGTCTGAAACAGCGCAAATTAACTGCGGACAAAGAAGAAGAATTGCAACGATTGAGAAATTTAAATGTACAATATTGTAAAACCATCGCCACGTATAAACAACTTGTTGCTGTATGTGTTCATTAGTCAGTCAGTGTTGAAGGCAGATTAATGGAATTTCGTTCCGTTGTAGGACAAGGAAAGAAAAGTTGAAGTTCTTCTTCGAGTAATCAATCGAACAAGAAAATCCCATTCATTCAACTGGAATGAACTTGAAAATCATTCTACATCAGATTCTGTATTCTCTTACAGTTCTCAGTCTTTTGAAACTCTACCGCACGATCAAGTATCGGTAAGAGGATGAATGAAAATAATATATTGATAATACAAAATAAAAAAGGGAGAATTTAAACGTTACCGTTCTGTTCACCATGTGTATACGAAATTTCAGATTTTGAAAGATCAAGATTTAGAAAATAGTCTTCGATGTAGACGACTTGAATATGGAAATTCTTTGGAAAAGAACTACGACGACAACATTGTGATACCGTTCAAAATTTGTTCACTGAACGAATCTCGAAACAGTGTCGAATCTGGTTGGGAAGAGGAAAGACAAAAGCTGTGGAATCTGGTCAAAGAGCTTCGGGATCGTATTAACATTCTTCAACCTTCCAAGGAGAAGCAACAAATACAAATTGATGAATTGATCGAAGCGAATGAACTGCTTGAATTTCGTCTGCTTGAATTTGAAAATGCGCCTACAATTGTAAGTAGAGGTTCTTTTCAAAGAATATTTTAATGAAGTTTTTTGAAATGCAATGCAAATATAGAGTCTATGTCCAAAGTGTTGCGTTGAAAAAATTGACAATTCAACCTGCGCGCCTGATGACAATTTTCCAGAAGATTCTGTGGAAAATATGGAAAAGGTAAAGTCAAGTGTAAAGTGTAAAATAGTTTGCATTTCATTTATCTACTTTATTGTGTTGATTTTTGAAGCTCAATGTTGAAGAACTGAAAAGTCGCCTTGAATTTATTCAACACAAGCAAACGTTAAACGACCGCGATCGTAAGATTTGTGAAATTATTGCCAACGAGATGGAATCTTTCAGACAAGTATATTTGTCAAAAAAATTTTCTGTAATTTTAATCGATTATTAATAATTTTCTCTTCAGGAAAAGGAGAGCTATTTGAAAAAAATGACCGAAATGGAACGTAAACTATTAGAAACTGAAACTCAGTTGGAATGTTCAGAGGTGATAAGATGAACAGTTTGTATATATATATATATATATTGATTGATGTGCGAAATTCAATTGAAACCAATCCATTTGAATATGCATCAATTTGTAGATAACAATCGAGGAAAAATCTGCTGAATGCCAGTCGTTGAAGGAAATCGTCGACGAACTGAGTGGTCAGTGCAAAGAGGTGAGGGGTAGATTGAAAGCTGCCGAAGAGAGGGAAAAAGTTACGTCGGCAAAGCTGAAAACTGCCATCACCAATTACGAAAGCACAATGGAACTGATGAATACACTCCAGCAGAGGGTCACCTTGCAGGAACGTGAAGAAAGTGCGCTGACGATTCGGATGAAGTGGATCGAAACTGCTCAGAAGCTGTTAGCACGGGATTCGGAGGCAAATTCCAAAGAAGAGTCCGAATCGCTCAGGCAAAAGGTGTTGCCATTTTTGCAGGCGGTGGTTGTGCAAAATCAGCAACAACGAAATCAGTTGGACGCGATCAATTTGTACAACAGACATTTGGAATGTCAAATGGAAGTACAAATCGAGACGATCAATCGGCTTAAAGAGAAACTGCAACGTTTGAATTTCAACGCAAAGCAGCATCAGCAGCAGCAAAATTTTGAAATTGAAAGCCAAAACCATATTGAACAACAATCACTTTCGACCGTTGATGATAATTCCACAACCGCTGACAAAGAAGCGGATAATATTCTCGACAAGGTACCTTTGCCCGAAAAATCACGCGAACCATCTGCGCTGGTGAACGGAAACTTTCTCTGACCAACAATGCATACGGATGTGTGCTCTGTTCACTTTTGTTTGTGAAATTTTGCTGATTTAAGTGCTCATAATCACTTCCCTCACAACGCAATACACATACCGAAAATTCATCTTTTCCTATTAAACTATATGACATTTTGCACGACGCGAGATCTACAAATTTATAACTGAAATATGCAAAGGTGAGAAAAAAGAGTACATTATTATTTTTAACGAGAGAATTGCAGACTTAGCTGCAAGCCATATCGAAAACACATGCTTTCTTGAGAAAAAATTTTTTTTATAAAATTTCAAATAATATAATTTTACTGCTTTGACACTTGAGTAAGAAAAATACTGCTAGTTATGGACTTTCCATAGTTATTAATGGAAAGCGTTCCACCAGTCGTAATGTCAGTCCCAAACCATTGTCAACATCAGCACCATTTCCATTGAAATATATATCCAGCAGTTCTCCATCTCGTTCAAGTACAATTTTCATATTATGCTGGAAAGCAGAAAAAGTTGGTTTTTAATTTTCTTGTTTACTGCACATGCTTACCGCATTTTCCAAAAGTTCGACAATGTTATCACAACTTTCAAAATCTTCAACTTTAAATTCACCAATGCGAAACAGTTTGTCATGCTTTTTCAAACCCTAAATTAAAATTAATGAAAAAAAATTTTTTTTTAAAGAAAACATTGTCAACTAACCATCACTTCACCAGTGGAATTTGGCAATACTTCATCAACAACTGCGAATGGGCTCATTTCACAGATTAAACGGGCAATACGTTTATTATGCATGTCAATCCATTCTTCACACATCTTTTCGCCCACATCCCTAATTTCCGTTTGAAGGCCTAAACAAAATTAATTAACCTAAAAATAAAATATAAAAACAAACAAAACTACAATACATCGTATGCGACGAACGATGTTGTCAATATCACTGCGTGGATAGTCATTTTCATCAACATATAAATTTCCAAGATTGAAGCCTCTCTATAAAATAATATACATAAAAAATAAGCAAAAACAGCAGTCGTTTTTTACTGATTTCAACTCGGATATCAATCTTTGAAGTTCCATACACTTTTCGTCATTTCGTTTCATCCACTTAAACACTATTTCTCTCATCACATTAACCATTTTTGATAACTTCAAACAACTTCGTTACATAGTACAGTATAAATGATAATCAAGTTTGTATTTTTGTAATTTATAGAGAAGCAGGTTTTTGTATAATTTGATGATCAAATCAGCACAATTATTAATTAAAACATTTTTAATAATAAAAATACATCCAAGAGTAAAATTAGGAGTGATAGCTGTATCCTTTGTTCCACTCAATTCACAGGTTGTCACGTTGCGCCCGAAGCGGCACCACTTGGGCAATATATTAATGCCTCGGCTAGCAATATCTAGGTCAGCTCGGCGGCCTGTTTCAGCGACCTCCCTCCGTGGCCGGCCTCCGCCTGCTATATAAACCCGGTATCACGTCATCGTCAGAGCAGTAAATTTAAGTGAAGCGATGAGCAAGAGTAATAAAGACTGCTGATGTCGAACTGTGTCCGAAGCCAAGTGAGCCAAATGAAAAGAGCCAAGTGATGAAGCATTGATGGGAATCGAGCTCATGCATGCCGTCTGTGTCTAGTAGGCACTCGCTATAACTTGTTGCCGCTAACATCCATACCTACAATTCACTTCCTGACCATCAGAGGTTTCGCATGAATTGGCGGAACAAAAGCGATCATTATTGCAGTTGTTTATTCTGATGCAACGAGCCCATTTTATTAATCAAGTGCAAACTTGTTTTCTACTGTAATATAAATGCATCGGTGGTGCCGTGAGAAGGAAATGAAGTCCGCTGTTCTGCCTCTTCTTCAGCCGGATCCGGAACAAAACGAACGTCACCGACTGGTGAGGACTGTTACACTAAGTCGGCTTCAGCATTTGGTTGAGCCGTTTTTACTGGAGATGTTGAAAATAGAACTGTAGCAAATATTTTTCTCCTATATCAGATAATGATTTAGCTAGCCACATGATGATGCATGTGTAACAACAATGGCTGTACGGTGGCGTTGCTAATTGCAGGTCCAGCTGAGGCAGACGCAGAGCCGCGCCAATAAATTCTCCCATCCCGCCCAGTTCAAAGATGCCGCCGGCGAAAGCCGCGGTTGTCTTCTGGCGACAGACCCGCATGACCCGACGTGTCGGAACTTAACTAGCCGTTGTTAAGCGTGTGCACGGCGGGCGAACTGGAGCGGACCCGGAGGAAACGAATCAGACGACCCCGCTAAGCGGGTCGTTACAATGGCAAACAAGTTGGCTGATGTTAAACTGATCTTTCGATTAGAACAGCAAATGATGGCTAAAGCAAATAAACTGCCAAAGATTATGGCATAGCGCAGCAGCCATCACAAGGAAATAAACAAGAAAATTAAAAACCAACTTCCTGCTTTCTGGCATATGAAAATTGTACTTGAACGAGATGGACAACTGCTGGATATATATTTCAATGGAAATGGTGCTGAAGTTGACAATGATTTGGGATTGATGTTGCAACTGGTGAAATGCAGTCGAAAAGTTCGAGTAAGGCGCAAAGAACTACAGTCAGTATTGGAACCTGATTGTTATAAAAAGTGTAGTGCTCCTTGCCATTGCTACATTTTTTGGTGCCACGAGTTGAAGTCTGATTTTCCTAAGTTACGTCTTGTAACAAACCGTTGCGGTGGTACGTCTCTTGTGTATGAAAGCAGGGCGTACAAATTGAGATATACTGGCAAACGGTTGAAAAATTGGAGATTGTGGCGTAGCGAGTATGTCCTTTGAAAATACTAAATATGTACTTTTTTATAAAGAATTTGTTTTGGTACAGGAAAAGAAAAGGTGCGAAGGTGGACTAACCACAAACCTGGATGTAACAGCGGTGCTCAGGCAGACCAATCGTCGAAGCATGCCCATTCGATCCGCACTTGGGGTACAAAATGGTAAAAGCGGTTTTGTGAAAGCGAAGCGTGAAAGAAACGAAACCCCCGCCATTTACGATGAAGAAGCTTTCGCCGCGTCCGCTGAGCCATCAACATCTGACTATTTTCTGGCTGCTAAACGGGTAAAGTCCATGATGTACAGCCACCGGTCAAAGCGCTGCCTAAAACTGCCTGAACATCGTTGGGACCTGCAAATCCCTGTCCCCTTCAGAACAACGAAGGCCGGTGAAAATTTTTTATTGTGGCAGTGTGCGTCAAAGCATATCCTGATCTTTTCGATGGCCGATATCATTAGACTACTGGCAGCCGTGAAAACCTGGGGCATGGATGGCACATTCAAGGTTGTATTATACTGGTATGAACAATTGTTTACCATCCATGCCTTTGTGGCGGGTAAGCTGGTGCCAGCAGTCTATTGTTTATGTACGGGTAAAGATATTGGAACGTACGGGTATATTTTTCAAGCTTTAATAGACAAAGCGGCAGTTCTGGAGGTCGACCTTAATCCACATACCATTATCTGTGATTTTGAAACAGCCCTGATACCTGCAATTCGGGGTTACTTCCCGAATACGCGGGTACAGAGCTGCTACTTCCACTTCTGCCAGGCGGAACAAAAAAGTCAGTGAGTTGACTGAAAACACGATATAGAACAGAAGAAGAATCAAGAAAAAAGTAAAATATGAAAAATAATGAACCGCTTTCCTCCTATACCGCAAGTTGATACCGCTGTTAGGCTGCTTGAAACAGGCATTACGGGTAGCCTGGCAGCTTTATTCCAATATTTTCGGCAGGAGTGGATGACCGATGAGCGACTGCCGCTTTGGAATGTATATAATGTAAATATCAGAACCAATAATCACTTGGAAGGTTGGCACAATCAGCTCAACAGAAAAGCGGCTAAAAATCAACAGGTTGTATGAGCTGCTCCAGATCCTGATAGCAGAATAAGGTGTGATGGACACCCTGATTCAAAAAGTGCTATCAGGAAACGCTACCGTTGGTGACTTAAGACGCGTAAGCAAAGTTTATGCTGAAAAGCAACGACAGGTTGCACAATATACGGGTGAATACACCAACGGTAGACGAACGCTGGAGCAGTTCCTAGAAGCTTTAATGTATATAACGCCGGAGCCGATTTAATGCCGCCTTCTAAGTGGTGGATTGTATTTTACTGTATTGTATTGCATTGTATTGTATTGTATTATATATTGTATTGTATTGTATTGTATTATTTACTTTCTTGCTTTTTTGTTGTTTTCATTTTGTTAATGCCGTTCATGCCTGTTGTTGCTGCTGGCTGTTCTTTACTGTTGCTGCAGCTGCTGGCTAGTGAAAAATGAAAATCACTAACTTTTTGTATTGTTTTTTTCTGAATTATTGCTATCGCATTTGATGTAACGTCACTTGTGCAATAAAATAGAATAATGATAAATTATTTTCGGGAATGCTGATCATGAAAAAGTATGAACTTCACCACAGATAATATATTTAAATAACATTTCAATGAATGACAACTTCAAACAATTTTGAACAATGAATATTTCCATAATTAATGTTACGTCACTACTATTAAAGTTACGTAATCCAAAATGGAATATCTGAACCAATGAAATGAAAAAATATTACAGCTAATCACAAGGGAAAGATTTGAATCAATGAGCAATTAGATAAGGAAAACTAATAAGACAACGACTCGACGGCCCAATAAAATAGCGTGGTGAACGACCAATAATGAGACGCGTTGAAAAGTGGGACCCCCTCGGATTTAGACCGCTTAGAAGCATCCCACTTTTGCCCGGCGGTACATACATAGGAAAGTCGGTGAGCTGGGACTGAAAACAAGATAGAACTGAAGGACAGACAAAAAGAAAGATAAGAATGCTCCTGGCCACCGCTTTCCTCCCTGTACCGCAAGTTGATACTGATGTTAGCCTGCTTGAAACAGGCACTATGGGTAATTTATTAGCCTTATTTCAATATTTTCGGCAGGAGTGGATGACCGATGAAAGACTGCCGCTTTGGAATGTCCATAATGTAAATATTAGGACGAATAACCACTTGGAAGATTGGCATAATCGGCTCAACAGAAAAGCGGGTAACGGTCATAACGGGTTATATGAACTACTCCAGCTCCTGATAGCGGAACAGGGTGTGATGGACACCCTGATTCAACAAGTGCTATCAGGAAACGCTACCGTTGGTGACTTAAGACGGGTAAACAAGGTTTATGCTGAAAAGCAACAACGAGTTGCACAATATACCTGTGAATATACCAACGGTAGTCGTACCCTGGAGCAGTTGCTTGAAGCATTAATGTACATAACGCCGGAGCTGATTTAATGCCGCCTTCCAAGTGGTTTTGTATTATTGATTGTTTTTTTCATTTTTCATTGTTTCTATTTGCTATTGTTGATCACTTGTTTATTTTATTTACTGTTGCTATCATCTATTATTTACTATGTCATTCTCTTATTTACTGTCGATATAGTTGCTGGGCGTTGAAAAATAAAAATTCTTTTGATGTGTTTGACCTACTGCTATCTCATTTCATTAAACTTCATTTAGTTACCATAATGAAATAAAAAACTTAATTTTAAGTTTTAATTTTTAAATAACTAATTGTATTACATTGATTACTAAAAGCTGTCATTAAAATATATGAATGTAAATACAACTGCATTTGACAAACTTGACATCAAGTATACTAATGTTGCGTAATCAATTGTTATGCATTCAAAACATTTGTACCAATAAAATAAATATTGCAGCTAATCAAAACGGAATAATTTGAGGCAATGAAAAGTTTGAGAGAACCAATATCATGGCGCCATAAGTATGCAGTGAAAACCTACGCCATTATCATTCAACGGGAAGAGTATTTCTAACAAGCAATTGAAGAATGCAAGCAAAAATTCGGACCATCCAGTGCATTCCTACCCTTGCTGCACACGAATAAATTCGAGATCGTTTGCAAAAATAGCTTTTTTCTCAGTAGTTCGGATTTGTGTTAAACGGTCGTTTGAAAATACAGGCTTAGATCTGGCCGGACGCGCCGAAGAAAGAGTGAATAAGAATTATATCTTTTCGTTCACTTGTATGAGAACTTGGGCAGTGCATTTAGAAGTTGTATCTGAGATGACAACACCACGACTTCTACAAGCATTATGACGCTTTCAGCACGCCAAGGTAAGCCTTGAATATTACAGTCTGACAATTTTTGATCGTTTAAGCAATTGGACAAAGGTTGATAATATGGTTGGTGAAATTATGTCCCATCGTATCCAATGAAATTTCATTATGGAAAGAGCTCCGTAGATGGGTGGATACTGGGAGAGATGTTTGCCATCATGGTTTTCAGGATTTCATATAAATAAGCTCTATGAAAATAAAACTAGTAGAGAAGGACTCAGTCTTGACGAGTACGTCTAAGTCTAAAAGATTCAAGGTACAGTAGTGCAGTAAAGAAGTGCTGCTCGAAGATATCAACGAAAAGATTCGTTTCCTTTGTATATTTGTAATTCAATAAATAAATTGTTTATCTGCTTGTTGCATAGCCATTGTCACAATAGTTTGATGAGTTCGCGCTAATCTGTCAGCTACAACCGGAGACAAATAACCAGTGAAAAACAATTTATTACAAGGATGAATAAGGCGCACAGAACTAGAGAAGTAACGGCAGGGAAACAATTACTACACTTTGTTCCAAAGTTGGCTGTAGTTCTTCAAACAAATCCTCTAGATTCATAGTGTCGAATTAGCGTCTCGCCGGTATCTCATCTTTTGCAATATAAAAATCAATACCAATTAGACATCAACATTTACAACAATCAGGGATTCCCTGGGCAGATAGTTAACAGGGATGAGTTTTCCAGCCCTCTGGTTTGAACTTGCACTGTTTTGCTCTGTCTTTAACATAGGCAGCTAAAGCATAAGCTGAGTCTAGCTGCTGTAGTTCTCTTTCTTTGATGACATCGTGTTTCATGTTGAGGATCTCAAGTATGTGTGCGTCTAGTATATCTGATGCTCTGTAGAAGCAGTCGAGTAGGAGCTGCACTACTGCCGGGTGGTTCTCGGCAGAAGTGATTATACCGTCAATTGCTTGCCGTGCTGCCCCACTCAAACAGGATCGCAGATACATCAATTTAGTGTTATTTTGTAGATCTTCTCAGCGATGCACCGTAGCCTCGAATTGATCCCAAAAGCCCTTGAATTGGAGAACGTCTCCATCGTAAGTTGGTAATTTCGGGATCAGCATTATTGAGCTAAACAAACTGTTCTTCACCCGGGACTGGGTTGTCACGGTCGACGATGGTGTCTCAGCAGTTGACAGCAATTCATCGGCTCAGTGTTATATGGCCAGGAGCTTAGCAGCTAGCTCGTCAAATTCGACGATCGCTTCTGATCTCTCTTATTTCAGGATGCCATTCAACCGAAGTTGCCGTGAATCGAAAAAGCGTTGCTCTGTCCGCTCTAACGCTGTGGACACTTCGCGGATAGCTTCCATGTCGGTTGCTCTGGTGCAATGAGCTTGCAACCGATCCATCCCATGTGTTAAGGATATCATTTCAGAGTCGTATGTCGCAGTTGGTCTCTTCCGGTTGTTCATCGTTCTGCTTGAGTCGTTCATTGCCGGTGATTGTTCACTTGGTGCATCCATGGGTCGCTGGTTCAAATCCGGCTCAGAGGACCAAAACTATGTTGGAAAATCCTTTCGGATGGAACTTGAAAATCACTAAGGAGTGGACTGTATGAGTTATTCATAGATAATCCAAAAACAATGCATGCCGTAGAATTCGATTTTATTCAGTTGGGGCATAGAAAAGTAATGAGGCAGCATCTAAGGAACAGCCAGGCGTTCGGGTAGATAGCTTTCATCTCGTATGTTCTCTTGTGTTCCCTGCTCACTCGCATTTACACACGTTGGTTGACCTGACTTCGCATCTGGTGGCCCAAATCTCCGAGGAGAGATTTGGTAACCGAGTTGGTTACGCAACCGCTTGGTCTATGCGGATGCGTTGATCTGAACAGCCGGGTTGTCAGAGACATTTCATTTTGACGAGTTGTCAGCAGCTGTGACACCATAGTTGTAGCAAGTATACAGCGTGGACGCTGACCCAGCTGCAGTATGGCAGCTTGCGTTACGTCATCGTTGTTTTTGCGCAAATAAACAATGTTTTGATCATGGAGAATTAAAAAATTTTCTCAACACAACCAATATAACGCGTAAGTCATAAGTTGGCCAGAAGTACAGCGTACTTTTTTTATCTTTCGCGTTCGCTTAATGTTGACAAGTGTTTCACTTTTGTCTCCGGTTATACTGTGGTTACGTGTGTCTCTGTACTCTGATTTTGCAACTTTGTATTTTGGTTTTACAGAAAAACGGTTTTCGCAAACAGAAATAACGAGTAGCCGAAGAATACGAGAATCTGACCGTATAAGGTAGATCAACTGAATTGCCGCGCCAATTGAAACACAGTTTTTCAAACTTGAGAATCAATAATTTCAGTTTAGCCATTAGAGTTGTCATTTCTTTGAAATGATTAACTTGACAATCAGACAATCGATTTCTTCGTCACCAAGGAATATCAAAATTAAAAGGTACTCTTTCCATATTTTTCACTTTGCATGCAATTCATTCAAATCATAACATCATGAATTTAATATACGTGCAAAATTGTAATTCTAAGTTTTTAATATATTTTTACTAAACTGAAGTGTAAATATAATAATTTTTTCTTATCCAAACCAAATTCGTGTTATGTTATGTTTCGGTGAAATTATAATGAAATAAAACAATGAAACTGTATGTTACGTGTCAGAGAACAGACCGTTACTGACTCTCAGGCAAAATTAACCATATGTTTGTACGGCGGTTGATTAAGAGTTCGACCACGGCGATGTTCGGTTAAACGAACTCGGACCCTCTTCTCTACACCACTCTGCGGTACAGTGACGATCTCACTCGAACTCATCCTTCGACTTTTTATAATCTCCATCAGGGCGAAGAAGTGGGGAGGGAAGGGCAGTCTAGGTGAGCAACGACACCGCACCAGCGGTATCGAACAAAGTAGGCGCTGGCTGATTGCGATGCTTCACCGATGGCTTCGTCTTTTTCAGGAAATTATCCCCGAATGCGACGATACTGGTGTCACATGGCGAACTCAAATGCAAATGAGATTTGCATGGAAAATTTTAAATTACCGTTTGTTCATAATAATATATTATACTTTAATGTAGTAAAACCAATTTAAATGGCAATGGAATCACATTTCATCATCGCATAATAAAGATTTTCATGCATTCATTCAATAGAAAAAAAGCACCAATAAATTTCAATATCACTTAGCATAAATATCATCTGGTATTTGATTCGAACAGTACAATTGCTGATTATTACTGACACTCGTCTGTTCACTGTGACCCAAATAATTACTAGTAATTGTAACACTAAAATTAAAAATAAAAAGTCATAGGTTGATAATATGATTCCATTAAAAACTTACTCAAACTGCATAAAAATGATTTTAATAAACGTACAGTACTTCCTAAAATAAAATAAAATAAATAAATATTTATATTAAATAATAAATACAAACATTTAATAAAACTTTAAATTATACATACACCAACAATTCCGAATCAAACGTAATAGTGGTATTAAACACTATTGTTCGTGTTGATCTCAACGGTACAATAACATGTGTCAAATTTGTCGTCTGTCCAACTACCCGACGTGAATCCAAAATATAAATCGAGACCATCGATGCATTGACAACGGAAATAGTGACAAAGTTGAAGTTGGTGACATTTAAATATTTCTATAACAAAATAAATGAATAAGTATACATAAATATTAAAAAAAAATTTTAATTCAGTTTACCAAGAAACTAAGCTTAACCGTTGGCTGACTTTCATTTACGTAGGCAGCGTATGGTACAATGGAAGAATCATCACTTGATACAACAATAGATCGGGGAATAAGAAAAAAAATACACAAAGCCCAAGTCAGTAAACTAGCAGATACAGCTGACAGTACCCAAAGAGTCCTAAAATATTTCATTTTTCAAAATGCTCATAAAAATGATTATATAAAATGCTCAAATATAGACAAAATTTCTAAAAGAAAAAACAATTACTAACGTCCTGCGAGGCTTCAAGCGTTTATCAGTAAGAGGAATCAGTGCAACAAGCTGTTTCTCTTGTTCTAAAAGAATTTCCGAACATGCACATATATATACATATACGTATATATTTATATATAAATAATACCTTTTGGTATTCTACCTGCACCATCACAGGATGGACACGGTACGCTTCCTTCCATAAATTCTTCATAATAAAAAGACTGATCTGCTTCAATAATTGCATCAGAGGTATTCGGTTGTTCATCTCTAACTATCGGTATTTTGTCGCCCATTTCCATTTGATCCGTCGCCGTTAAAATCTGAAACAATAATTTTATAAAATAATATTATTCATTCTATTTAAATTTCATTAATTCATAACTAGAAAATGTTATTATCAGCGGACTGGAAAATTCCAATCACTTTGTACCAACATATCATTAGTTCATTATAAAAAGTAATGTAAGCTTCTTGAAAAGGATGAACGACAAACAAGAACACGCCAAATAAAAGAGAATGTATATGAAAAAAAATAGAATTAAGCTGTAATATATAGCAATTTATTTCTAAAGCAATTATAGCCCAGCGTAAATGCTGTCAATAACAAGTAACAAATTATGCAAAAATATTGCAATTAAAAACATTACAATATTCTCTTCATTTATAACATCAATCTGTACAAATAAAAAAAATATATATTCGTGTTTTTCATTCTTATTTTACTCATAAAGAAACAAGCTTTCTCGGATTTAAAATTATATACTTGCAATACTACAGATAAATTAAAAAAATATAATCTAATGTATAAACTAATAAAAATTTAAAGTACTACTGAACTGATAAAAACTTTCAGGTGAAATAATCAAATTACCTGGAAAGATCCACTGATGCCCTCAAACCAATGCGATACTGTATAATACAGTATTACTTGATTCAAAGTACCTTATAGTTACTTTGTTCAATTGCTTATTTTGTTTTTTATGTAAACATAGATTCAATGTATGTATTTGAACTGTAAAATAAAATAAATTTTAAAATATTTCAAATACATTAAAACTTTAGACTTAAAAATCAATTATCATGTTGTTCTAAATAACATGTTAAAGGTGAAGTTTTGTTTTTTATCTTCTTTGAAAGTTTGTCTTAAAAATAACTTAAAAGGTGACTTTTTCATTAATATGCACATATATGGTAAAACTGAAAATCTGTTTCATTTGAATTTTAAATGTATTTAAATTTCACTCATAAAATTTCAGTGGTTATCATTGTTGTACATTTTGATTGATTGTTATGCTTTTCATCTACAAGGGCATCTATCGGAAAGTGGCTATCTTCTCGAAAAATGTTTCTAATTATAGTTAAATGATTTTTGTAGTCAAAACTTCCTTATTGTACAATTTGATTTAAAGTTTGTACTGTTTTTCTATTTGCACAGTATTAAATATGATTATTCAAAACAGAACTTAACTTTTCATTTCAATTTCCTGTTTGCTGACTAGTTATGTATATGTTAAAGTTTTAGTGGAAATTTAAATACAAGATATGAGTGAGGCGTTTTCAGTGAAGTTGCAAAAACTTTTGGATGACTTCGACTCGCAGTCCGACACTTCAGTGCCTGACGGTGTTCATCCAAGAGTTGACACAAAAGACAAAGTTACAATGGAAGAAATACCTGCAGAAGTGATTGCAAGAAACGTTGAATTTCTCACGCAACAGTAAGTGATTTATTTATAATTAGACGTTTCGTTGTTCCAATGTGAATTATTTAGTGGGTTTAACAATTGTGATGCCTTGTGGCTTTCTTCGAAAGCATTTCACTCCCATATTTGCAACGTCTTGTTGTCGAGCTGTGGTGATGAGGATGAAGTTGGTTCAATGGTAGAAAATTTCGAATCTGAAGAAAAGTTTATTCAATCGAGCACATTAAATAGATTGGCCGTTAATGAACTGGTTTCATTTTGCCAAACATTTTTCAAAGATATTGTACACGCCCATTCGTCGATGGAGTTAGTCGGCCAGATTCCATCATATTCTGTTCTGAGTGTACGAAACAGGCGTCGAAAAATGGAAGATCGTTTTTGCATTGTTTCAGATTTTCGTCTTTTACAAATTCCTGAAAAGCAGTCCTTGGTATAATATGATTATATATTTTTAAGTGTATACCTTATTAATGATACAATTAGTATTGATGAAGTTTGCGTTTAATTTCATGGAATGATTTCAAGTTGTCATGTATTTATTGCTAACTTTATCGTAAATTTAGTTGAATTCTGCCATTTCACTTTTTGCTATATTTGATGGTCACGGTGGTCCGGAGTGTGCTTTGTATGTTTCAAAACATTTAGCTTACAATTTGTGCAACTCTGCCAATTTCCCAAGTAATTTACGGGAAAGTACGTTGGAAGCTTACGAACGTACTGAGCGGAATTTATTGGCAAAATGCCATCGTGAAGTACATGATCACACTTTTGAATGACACAATAGTGGATGCGTAAAATCTTTACTTTCTTAAGAATATCAAATCTGGTACAACTTGCCTTGCTTGTGTTGTTGATAATGAATCGATACACATATCTTGGCTTGGGGATTCTATGGTTGCAATGCTAGATAGGTTTGGTGAAATGAAACTGCTGAATCACAAACATTCACCCTCAAATATGGTAATCAAATATTTATTAATGGAAAAAGATTTACATTTTATTTAAACATAATGGCTTAGGATGAATGGCGGTTAATCAAAGATAATGGCGGAGCAATAATTGAAGTTCAAGGAGAATCTCGTGTCAATGGATGGATCAATGTAACTCGAAGCTTTGGTATTTTTTTAAATAAAAAAGTTAATGTTTTTTTTTCATAAAATTAATATTCTTATGCTCAAAGGTGATTATCATCTGAAACCACCACTTTTGTCACTGCCACAGTATGTACGTTTTGCCCGATGCTCATCGCAGTCACTTTTGGTTATGGCAAGTGACGGTTTTTGGGATGGGATGGACATTTGCAAATGTCGTGAATTAGTTATCTCATTTTATGCAGAACGACGTGATAAGGGTAAGTGCATCTAATTATTGAACAGATAATTTATTTCAAGTGATGTGCAGTTAATTTAAATAAATCTATATTCCATAATACTTCTGATTCGGCTTCCAATTTGTATAATGTAGTAGTTTCTCAGTGTGAATTAATTAAATTGCGTATTTGTTTTATTTGAATTATTAATTATTTACATAAATGTTGTAATTGTAAAAAATGTTTTTAAAAAATTTCTTATAAATTATAAGTCTGAAATTAAAAATTTGTATTGATGAATTGAATTTCAATGAATTGCGTGTGATAATAGGCTTAAACAAATTTACTTTTAGGAGAGGATTTGGCTGATTACTTATTAAACTACTCAATTACTGAAGGTGGAAGCAGTGATAATGTTACGTTAATAATTGTTTATTTGCTTGAACGAGAAGAATTAGCGGATAGTTTACGTACTGTCAAAATTAGCTACTAGAAAAATGGCTAATTTTAATAATGTTTTCTTTGATTCAGCAAGTATCTGTATGTATGTTGCTGCTTTTAATAATTTCGGCAGTATTGTTATTGCATAAAGGGAAGGAAAGAAAAGAAGAGAAATTATTTTGCTTTGCTTTGCTTTATTTCAATTTTATTTGTTAGTTTCTATAAAGAAAAGTGCTTTATTTGTGCTCAAACAGTCAAACGTATGCATATGTTATAAATAAAATTCGCGAATGTTCTTCACACGCGAATAATTTTTAATGCAATTTGAAAGTGAAGTCATTAGAATTGTGATTTTCAGTTTTCAATTATTATAATTCAAATTATTCAATCAATGTTTTTAATATAATTAAACAGTAAATTCTGTTGAAATTATTGTTCACTGATCGGAATGGAAGATGAATGAAAAAATAGGTACAACTTATATAATTATGTTTTTTGAATATTATTGGGAAGATTAATTTCTTTTTATTTAAATTTAAAGAAAAAATTATAATCTGAAGTTAAAATGACAGCAAAGGATTCTTTTGACGTCATGATTAGATAAGTGTTTGTGGATTGTTGTTGATAATTGAATGGCAAACTTCGAATTCAAATGACCAGTAGTAGTTGGCACCAACTGAATGCTCATTCGATCTTTGGGATATTTTATGTTTGAAAATGCTCACGAACATCTTCGTCTAATGTGTAGTCCAACCAGTATTAATAATTATGCAATTATGCAAACTAAAATGAACATCAGAAACAAAAAAATTATATTTATATATATACGGTGCAGATGCTGTTGCATGAAAACTATGGACAATGAAATAAATAAAATCATTTTTATAAATTTCAATTTGCAAAAGCAATCACAAACAGATTTGTTATTAAGATTGATAAAGTTGAATAAATAGAGAATTGTTTGATTAGAGGATATTTCAGAATTTACGATGCACAGTTTGTGTTTACTATCCGACAGTGATTGTTGTTAGTGTTGCTTATTTACATGCTTGACGGAAATTGTCTAACGGAAATTGATCGATTCATTCAAAAGTAACGCTTTGCAACAAAGTGCAATTTAATAAAGACAAAGCTAGAGCCGTGCAATGAAATGTGCAAACGCTATTAAACGATCTTTATACCACACTGTGATTACCACTGTTAGCAGACAAGAATTAATATAGTTCTTGAAGCTTCAATCAGCCGGTCAATGGAGAAGTGAAAACAAATCGCACTTGTATTCTATTATTCATGTGGCCGGTTTGCTTTATTTCAACGTTCACAACATTTGCATATTGCTTTGTGGAAACAAAAAATGAACAAACTGAACTTGCAATCCATTCAGCTACTATTATTCACCATCCGTTCTTGTTGAGGAGGATTTCTGTGATAAAATAAATGACATATGATAATCAAAAATAAGAACAAAAAAAAAGAACAATTACTCGCAATCAATTAATTAATTGTCAATACAATGCTTACCTTCTTAAGCAAGATGTGAACACGCTGTGTGATGATAATTCACTGCTAACGATGAGGATCAATGTCGGCGTGGAGCAACAACGCAGCAAGGTGGCAAAACTGACACTGAAGCTCACCAGACGGTTGTGGAACCCATTCTCTTGCAGGCACAGGCGCCAGAAGCCATTTTCCAACAGTAAAACAATGGTCATTGTCAAACTGATGGCGATTAGATTTTTTTCAGCTTTTTTATTGCACGGCCAGCTGTTTCTTTTGTAGCTGAACGAACCGCGGTGTTGGTGACGTTGCTGCTTCAGCTTGCACAAGCAAAGCAAGTAGAGGAGCAGTGCAATTGATGTGCAACTCACGCAAAACATACCCCAATACAAATTCCACGATGAGTTGTACAGACGGGCACATGCTAAGCTCCATTTGCCTTGCAAAGGGTGAAAATAAATCCAATTGCCTTGATTGTGTAAAATCAACGCCGCCAATGCAATGCTGAAAATCCACAGCAGCCCAATTTGAAAGACGGTTGTTTTAATGTATTTTGTAAATTGCATTGGATTTCTTATGGACAAATAGCGTACAAGTGCCAAGGCAACATAATGTGGCAAGCTGATGTGGTAGGCGGTTTCGACGGATATACCGAAAAATATCGAGATATTGCAATTGAACAGATTTGGAACTAACGTTATCACTGCACTGTATACATGGATGAGAATTGTGATGCATTCGACTAAACCCTGACTTATGAACCACATGAGGAAGAAGTTATTTCGCCACATTTGGTTAGCTAAGGCAAGCTTGAGAACGTATATTTCCATGAACAGACAAACTAATGCAACAGAAACCATCAAAGAACTACCTGCGGAAAGAAAACCGTAACTTGTGATATGCTCTTCATCGTAAAGTGCAGTATAATTGGATACAATAACTGAAGAATTTTTTTCACACTGACAAACAGCGAAACGTCCACCGTAGGCCATTTAACTGTCTAGTTTTAGTTTGGTGAAGTAGCATGTGCAGAAAATTTGAGGAGGTGTCAAGAAAATCATCAGTGGAAATTTTGGTCTGCTTCAGCTTCTTTGTCAAGAATAAATCTGATCAGATGGCGATTTAAAACAGCGGTTGTTAACATTTAGTGATTCAGTGTCAATTCACTTGTTTAATCGATTTCTGCTTCTGTCTACTAACCTAATTATGCATAAATGTTCCAGCTAATCCACCGCAAATGATTATCTTCGATCATCTTGTCAAATTGTTGAAATCTTTTTGATTTGGAATATGTTGAGAGTAGAATTTTCTCTAATGAAACAACCAAGCACAAGCAAGCAGCCTGAGTTTGCAAATGCAACGTCACCTGACACTCCATCCCTCTCTTTCTTTCTTTCTATCTCGCTTACCGTTGTAAGTAAGCTAATGTTGACATATAATTAAGCAAGCATTTTATGCATCATCATATTATGCTAGCTGGTTTTATTCATTTTTCAGCTTAACTTTCCATCATAAATCATCTCTTTACTGAAATTATTATTCTTCCTTTTCTTCTCGAATGAAATATATCATATTTTTCATTTTTATTCAAAGGTAAAATGCATGAATTATGAAACATTGAAAATTCAAGCGAATCAATAAAAAGTATGGTTTTCAATTATTTATATGTTCATTAAAAATAACTATTTTGAAATATATTTCAAAAGTGATTGTAACAATTTTTATTTAGTCTCATTTTTATAAACACAAAAATGCAATATTTTCAAATTAGTTGCTCAAATATTGCTTACTTTCAAATGATGAATAATCATGATTATATTAAAAATGTATAGTTTAAAGAATTGTTTCATTTTTAATTTTACAGGTGAAATAAAGTTTTATGAATAATTAATCATAATATCTGAAGGAAAAGAAAAGAATATAGATCTTCTCATACGATCATTGAAAAAATCAAAATAGTTTCATAAATATAGGCTATCCGGTAAAATGAAAGTGGCAAATTTTTTTTGGTGTAAAATGGTACAATGTGCTGCTTAGGCATGTACTGCACGGCAAAATTGATTATTTATATCAAACTTTGTTGAAGTATATTTTTTCATTTTAAATAAATAACACTTATAAGAGTTGAATTTAGAAATAACTGGGAATCATTAATTATTCACAACATTACATTCTTATTTTTGATTAAAAATTTTAAACATTAATCTCATATTGTTTAAATATTTATTTAAAATGTTAAATAATTTGTGTTCAGTAAGAATAGTAATAACAAACTTGTACTGAAGGGTATTTATGAACGTAGTTTTTAAAAAATTCCTAAAAATTATTATTAAATATCGAGCAGCCCATTTTATATCTATGTCAATGATAGATGTATTTTATTAGTATTATTTAAATGTTAAATCTATAAACTGCTATGGTTAACAATAATAAGCATTTTTGATAAATCTACATTATGTACAGTTTAAAGCTTTCGTTTTCTTGTTGAATAAAGGACCAAAATAAAAACTGTATCTGATTTCAGCTTTGAATAAATTTTTCCATGTTTGAAAAACTATTCGAATTGTTGTCGAAAGGTAATTCAATGTGAATTTCATTTTGTCGAAAATGGCATTTTCCCGTGAATATATTTATCTATATGAATTTTTTTATTTTCTTTAAAAATTTGTTACAATTAAAATTTTCGCACATTTTTATATGTCCGTGAATCACCAATTTTCTTGTACAATTTATTTGTTACATTCAGTTGAACAGCAATATTAAATTTTTGTCATATTGTAGTGCAAATTTATGATTTCAAATATCTTTTTTCATTTGTATTTACCATATCACATGTATGTGTTAATAATTAAATGCAAGTACAGCATGCCTGTATCCTAGCAACAGAGAATCAATGGTAAGCAACAACTATGGAACAGCTGTATTTTCAAGTAAGAAATTTATGATCCTCTTTTCATTTTTATTTTATACGTTGGATCTTTTAGGCAGAAATATTTTATTATATTCGAACAAAAAGAATTGAACAAGCGATCGGGAAGATTCAAAACTACCTTGAAACCGCTTTGCAAGATGAGCATTATCGTTTTCTTTTGGGAATTTGCTATGTGCGAAAAGGTCACCAGATTTAAATGAGCAAAAGTTTCAGGTCCATTTAAAATTAGATTTTTTCAGGTAGAAATTCTGAGGCAATAAAAGAATTTGAAAAAGTTATACAAAAATCAAATGTCCACGTTGGAGCATTGTTGGGCTTGTTGGAAGCACACAAAGCTTGTGACATAAGAGGTAGACATTATGCTGCATAAGTTTTCTGCATTTTAACTATTTATTTTTACATTTACTTTTAAAACATTTACAATATATAATATTCCATTATAACTATTGAAAAATAATTTTATTTTGAATTAAACAAAAAATCTGCTGCAAATTGAAAATTGTTGATTATTGAAATTATCATTTGTACTACACTGTAGATTCTGAACAAATATTAAAACTCTGTTTTATAATTTCATTAAAAATATGCTACTTGGAATAATAATGTTACTACTGAAGGAAGAAATGGCGATTGCAATAATCAATCAGTATATAAATTTCAGATGTAAATTCTCTCGAATATTACGAAGCAAAATTAGAATCACTGAAAACAAAAGCAAAGAATGAAGTAAAGCAATTAAATTTTATTTGTATGTGTTGTATTCTTCATTTGCTTATATGTTTGTGCATATAGGAAATGTATTCTGCTGCAGCATTTTATTTTTTTAATGAAGATCCGAAAACTTCCATAGAAATTGTTGAAGATCTGATTCAAAATTCTTTCTTATCATCAAAGGTACAATATATATAGTTCATCAAGTAAAGTTTAATTAAAGTTATAAGAGGGTAACTTTAAAAAATTAATTATTTTTAATTACTGTCCATAAATTTTTAATATGATTAACTTGTAACGATTTGTTCGGTAAAGAAAAATTTTATAAATAATTACGTAGAGTTTTAAAATTTTAAATTAATAAAAGAGAAGGCATTATTCTCATTTGAGATGAATTTTTTCCGCACACTAATCAACATTATGTGTCCCCAGATGAAATCCTAACGTAATGTTAATAAAAATCAACAATTCATACAAAAAATAACAGTATATTTATTATACTTTCAATATTTTTCAGGTGTACTTATTAAAAGGTTGGTCGTTGTTAGCACTGAACAAAGATGTTAGTGCAGCTCATCAGTGTTTTCAACAAAGCAATCAGTTCGTTATATTGCTATTATTATTGTTGTTATTTTTCTTTAAATAAATAAAATATTTTTTAAAGATTATCAGAATGCGATTATCAAAATCCTCAATCGGCAATGGGATTAGCTGAATGTGCTAAATTAGAAAGAAAATATGACGAAGCGATCTCTATTTATGATAGCATATTGGAAATTATGCCGACATTTTTTCCAGCTCATATTGAAAAGGCAGAACTGTATTTTATAAAAAAAGAATGGAAGAATTGTTTTAAAGAAGTGAAAATGTAAGAATTAACATGAATTATTACATTTATTTTTTAAATATGATTATTTCTGCTGCAGGGGAAAAAATGTCGCAAGTGATGATATAACAATGGAAGAAATGGAAATTTTGCTACTTATTGTATATGAAGGTTATTATAATGAAGTAAGATTTAAGAAAGTTAGTCTAAAAACTCTGGAAAAGTGTAAAACAATTATAAAAATGGAATTTAACATTTTGTTTCACAAAATATGCTGTTTTATATATAAATGGTTTTGTATATAACATATATATATAACTAATTCGTTTTTCAGGCAGCTAATCAGTTTAGTGAATTGTTAGAACATGATAAAATAACTGCATTTGAGGGAAAACTTAGTTGGATTCAATGGACTTTAATTTATTGTAGAATAGTAAGTTGTTTTCTTAAATTTCAAACTTTTATAACTTATAACTTGATTTCAAATTTAAGTGTGGAAGGAATGGAGCCATTCTTAAAAAGGCGAAATCATATTTGGAGTTAGAACTTAAAAAGCATCCTAAAAATTTTGCAGCAATGGTAGCCATAGGAGAAGTATTACGCATGAGTGGATTGTATGAAAGCGCTTTAGACGTATTCCAAAAGGCTTCCAAGATGGACGAAGAAACTCTCTGTTGCTTCAAAGGTAGCAATTGAAGAAATGAAACTATGATTAATTATATTTGTTGTAGTGTATCATACTAGTTTAAATTTTTAATTAATTAAACTGTTGTGATCTCATATTTTATAAAATTTCATACAGTGTATTTTATTAGAAATAGCGCATTGTCAAATATCTCAAGGCACGCTTGGTGAAGCGAAGGAACAAATGGACTTCATAAATGCAATAGATGATCAATGGAATGCTTCATATGTAAAAAAAAAGTTCACAATAAAGTAACTAGTGCTAAATTGTATTTTAAGGAAGGTGCATTATTCAAAGCTTTTATGAGCGTAGCTTCGAAACCAGATCCAAAAACTATACGACTAACGATAGAAGCGATGAATACAACAGTAATTTCATTCATAAATGATATGTCAAAAGTGAGAAAATTTTATTATCATTCATATCGTTCATTTGAAGATTCATTAAATATAGCTGAAATTATAAGTAATAAATCATATGTTGGGTTATCATTAAAAATTGAAAACTGAATTTATTTGAATTCGTTAAAGTTTTTCGTTATGAAGCATCTTTTATAATAGAAGAACAATTTCAGCTATATTTCTAATATTTATTACTAAAATTCATAAAATTACATTATTTTCTAAAATCTCATGTGCCATATGATTATGAATTATTATAAAACATGAATATAGATTATGGAATTTGGAGTGGAGTTTTTACAAAAACTGAATGCTGATTTTATAATGGAAATCCTGAAGATCACTTGTGATTTATTGTCAGCAGAGGTATGTGCAGTTTATTAATTTAAAAAGTCAAACAATAACTTTTTTATTTCAATTAAGTCTGACTTAGTCCATAGTAAGGAAATTGAAAACATTTGTAAATCATCAATCAGCATTTTGAGTCAACTATTACGTTACATTCCTGGCTTACAAACTGCTTACTTCATCAGTGCTCGATTGCATATTTTGGAAGGTATGTATGTCTGCTGTTTTTACTTCATACACACAATAAAAATTATTTTTTTGAAATTACTTGAAGCACTTTAACATTTTTTAGTAAGGCAAAAATGAAAGATTTTCTAAACAGTGATTATGCCTCAATTAATTAATTTTGACATAAATGATATTTTAAATTTTGTTTAAAATTTTGTCAATCTGATCTGCAGGTGCAATTAATCAAAAAACTTTAAAATAGAGACTACTTTCATTTATTAACTAATCAGTTCAGTAAAGAACAATTATATAAAAAAAAATTACCAACCATTAGTAAATATAATTAATGGTCTAACATTTGTTTCCCTTTGAAATACTTGATGAAAAGGTGATAATTTATAATATTTTGTAAAAGAATATGAAGTATTGAATCGATTCGATAAAACAATTTTTGAAACATTTATTTGCAAACCCTTGCGAAATATTTTAAATTATGGGCTGAATTATTAATTAAAAATTACAGATAATTTTCCACAAGCAATATTGGAACTGCAACAGCTTTTGAAAATGGAAGATTTCAACGTGAATGTTGGCTTGTTGCTTGCTGATGCGTATATTCAAAATAATAATTTAACCGAAGCTACTGATGTGATCAATGCAAGTTTGAGCTGTGACTTTACAGTATGTGAAATATTAACAGTAAAAAAGCAAAAATATAAATACAAAAAACATGTTTGTTTCAAGGTGAGAAATCTACCCGAATATTATATGGTTAAAGCTAAGCAGGCGCATTTGTCGGAAAATTTTGAAGAAGCTATACAAATGTTGAGAAATGCATTGCACACCTTTACAAGCAAAAGTAGCCAAATAATATGAACAGCTAAAGCTTCAGTAAATGCTTATTTCAGAAGATGGAAAAAACAAGAAAAGTGACTTCTTTTTTACAATGGAGTGTAGAGAAGTTTTGGAAATGAAAATGCAGCTGAATCTTATTTTGTTGTGCATCTCAGCGAAGCGTGTGGTATGTCAGTTTAAATTTAGGTTTGATTTAAATGCATTTAAAGGCAAATTAAACATTATTACATGTTTTTTAAATAACAATGAAAGTTTGAAATGTTATTTTAAAAAATAATGAATAAAATTAGCGTTTTGTACATTTCAACAGTGAAAAAATTTGTTGAACAACTTTCAAGTTGAAAATGATCATATGCCTTCAGGAAGAAGCACAAAAAGCATTTCTTCAAGTTAAACAAAAAAGAAACGCCGGTTTTGAGGCGTCATTATTGTTTATTGAAGCACAATTGAGACTGGCCAAAAATGACGTTGAAGGATGCGTTTATTTGTTGAAAAATGTCCTGCCAGATAGCTGGTATTATTTTGAAGCTCGAAAATGTTTGGCAGATGTTTATCTTAATTACAAACAAGATGTGAAAAACTACATTGCTTGTCATAAGTAAGCAATCTAGAATGTCGTTGCTATTTGAAAAATTGAACTTTTCATTTTATTAAAAAAACTCAAATATTTCTTGTATTACCCAAACAAAATGGGTTAACGTGTTGTACATTATCTGAAGAATATATCTAAATAAAACAAATTATTGTTTTTCATAAAATAAATAATCGGCAAGCTCTATAAACATGCATCATGACAGGATGCATCTTTTTATATCTTTTTAAGATGAAATTTATGCTTAAAATGCTTATTTATGCTTAAAATTTTTAATATAGCAATTGTTAATTCATTGATGATACTCATTTATTTAGAGAAATGATTCAAAGTGTAGAATGTTCAGAAGCTTATGTATTATGCGGAGAAGCTTACATGAATATTTGCATGGTTCGTATTGATAATTTATTTACATGCTTCAGAAAAATTTATGAAAAATTGTTTAGCCAGAAAAAGCAATTGAAATGTATGAGCATGCAATGAAAATGAGAGCAAAAAATATCAATTTAACTAAAATGATTGGAGAAGCCTATGTGAAGTCGCATAATTATTCAAAGGTAAGACCGTGTAAACGGAATTTTTAAATTTAAAATGAACTGCAATTAAATTTTAAAATAACATTGATTTATGATTATTGCACCCAAAAATTTTACATCTTTCATTTTACATAATCTAGATTTTTCCATTTTACTGTACAACTGTTCACTTTAAAACTATTCTTATGTGATTTTAACAATCAACATTTCATTAATTACAAGAATTTTGCCTTTTTAAATTTGTTCTTAATTTTCTAAAAAAAAGTATGTTAATTTTTTTTAATGAAAATAAATGATGTTCTATTTTTATGCTTATTCTGTAACTGTTTGAATTTTTTGTTTTGTTAGACAGACATTTTGACAATGAGCAAAACATTTTCAGGCAACCAATTACTTGGAAGCTTCATTAAAAAACAGCAATGATGATGCGATAAGGTAAATAAATATTTCTTTCTTTATATTCATATTTAAAATATTCATTACAAATCACATACATAAAATATTAAGCATAAGAAGATTTGTGCTTACTAAATTTGTCATCAATTATATTGTTCTTTCTTCATAATAAACATTGCATAATATTTGCACTAAAGAATGTGGAAATTTCGATTTTGTCTCTGCTTTTCAGATACCAGTTAGCTCATCTTTTGCTTAAGCTGAAGAACTACGACAAATGTGAAATAATAATAAATCAGTACATAGAAAAATGCACAATTCAAAATGCAGAAGTTACAAACGAAATGCGAAATGGTAAAAAGTTCAAAACATTGCAAATTATCATTGATAAAGAGAAAATGAAATTCGATTATTTAGCTTTGAATATAGCAAAAGTTAAAGAATTAGCTACATTTCATGAACTTTTATCCGACTTGTACAACGAAACGAACAGACCAAACGAATCCATACAGGTGCTTGAAACTGCAAAAGCACTGATGATGAAGTAAGAATTTACAATCAAAATATTATCTATAAGTCGATTTATGAAATACATGATTCCATGCCGCAGTGTGATAAAAGCTGAACCAGTTGCGCTTATTGGATCAGAAGATTTTTCCAATTACGTGGCCAAGTAGTGAATATGTTTGATAATGACGTGTTGCTTGTTTGTTGAAAACTTTGTTGTCTTCTAGCTTAAGTTTAAAAATTGGAAAACAACATCAGCGTCATCGAAATTACCACAAAGCAATTTTCCATTATACCGAAGGCTTAAGTGCAGCTCCAAAAAGCATTCCAATCATGCTGGCATTGGCTCATGTGTATTTAACAACTGGACAATGGGAAGAATGTGAACAACAATGTCAGCGTGTACTTAGACTTGACAAAGAAAATACAGAAGCACTTTTGGTGAGGAAGGTTTATTTTTTAATTTTTTGTTCATGATATGTTTGCATATGGTATTTTACGCACAACGCATTATAATACAGTTCACATTGTAGTGTAACGTTTTTCGCTTGTTATTCCGCACAAAAAACACTCGACCACTTCCATATTAATATTTTTACAAACAGCTAATAATTATTCACAAATGCCAAGCAACCAAATACTATGTATAACGGATAATATTTTACACTTGACAGGTGTTTATGGCTAGTGTGAAAATATCAAATTTACAACTGACAACCTTTGTCAAGTTAACAACATTTAAATCAAACGAAATAATGATAGCTATTTTAAAAAATGTAATACAGCATATGAAACTTTATTCCATTTTATTGTTTTATTGGCAATTTCAAAATATTAGCTTAACTGCTCTCCATTGTCTATTTATTTGTTTTTTCAGTTTTTTCAAATGTAATTTGGTTGTTTTTTTGATGGCATTTAATTTAAATTCAAATTATATCACAGTGTACTTCATGGTTTTTAGATGAATGTAGATATTTTATATCAAAAGAATGAAAAACAGTTGGCTTTGGAAAATTTTGAATGTTTATTGAAACAAAATCCAAGTAATTTGCTTTATACATAAATGAATAATTAACAAAAATTTTGTATGTATGTGTTTTAGATAATTATCATGCACTACTTCGGATAATTGATTTGAGCTTTCGTATTGGAAATTTGCAATATGGTAAATTGAATTAATTTTGAAATTCAGAAAATTCATATGAACTTATTACTTAAGCTGATAATTTCATTGATCTCGCAATGAAAAATAATCCCAGAACAAAACACGATCCAGGATTCAACTACTGCAAAGGTTATTATGAATGGTAGACTTGATTTTTTCAAAGAAACTACCAACTTTTAATTTCACTTTAGTTTTCTCTTTTCTGAATTTTTATAGGAATCGTGGAAATCCAGATGGTGCATTGCAGTGTTTCAACCGAGTTAGAAAAGATCCGCAATGGGGAGAACTTGCAACTTATAACATTGTAGAAATTTGTCTTAATCCTGACAATCAAGTTATTGGCAGTGAATATCTTGAGAAAGATCAATCTGAAGATGCAGATTCCGTGTAAAGCAGTTATTAAAAACTAAAAACACTTGAATATTAATGATATTATAATGATGAATATTATTCAGCAACGAGGGTTCCAATGTTAAAACTCTTCGTATTTCCACTGCAACGCGTTTATTGAAGGTATTGAATATGCATTTAAATGTGATATTTGCATATTTATGCTGGTTTTATTGTTAACAAACAATTTTTTAATGTTTTAGGAGCTTCGTTTCAATCGAAATGACGAGTGCAGATATCGCTTATTGGAAAATTTTATCCTTTTGGCTTCAAAAAGCAAAGCTGATGTGGAAAAAGCTTTAACTAATTTTCTACGATTGGCGACGGCTAGTGAAAATAAGGTAAATTTTATTTTTGAAGCAAAGTTATTAATAATTACTTTTCCTCTATTAAACTATATTTAAAACCGTTTTGTGAAAATCAAAATTCTTCGCATGTTAAATGAATTTTAGGCTACAAATATTGGCTCAATTTTTGGAATTGCTCAGGCGCACAAACTGTTGAAACAACATGGCAAGGCGAAAATTTATTTAAAAGAAACTCTGAGTGTTCCGTGGAATTTGGATGATGCTAAATATTTGGAGCAATGTTGGCTGCTTCTCGCCAACACATACATGAACCAAGGGAAAATGGATGCCGCGAGTGAAATTCTGAAAATATGCATGCAACACAATGCGGTAAAAGAATTAAACAAAAATAGTATGCAAATAGTTTGAAAATTGCACTACACTTCTAGTCATGCATCAAAGCACTTGAATATCTAAGTTTGATAAATGAAAAGCAACAGAAATGGGCAGAGGCGGTTTCGAATCTTGAAACGGCGTGGACAATTTGCAAACATCGTCATCCAGCGATCGGTTGCATCATGTTTTTCGTCTTGTTGTTGCTGCTAATATAAATATAAAAAGTTTCAAATATTTTCAGGATACAGGCTGGCATATATTTACTTAAAGGCGAAAAGATACGTCGATGCGGTCGACACTTGTCACGTTGTTTTAAACAATTTCCCTGATTTTCCTCGAATTAAGCATGATATTTTGGACAAGGCTCGTTTGAGTTTTAGAACTTGACAGTCATTGACAGTTTTATTTACTTCTATTTTACGGGAGGGGGTCAGTTGAATGAATATATGAATAAAAATATGAATTTTTGAATTTTATCTGAAATTTTAATTGAACAACTACAACAACAACATCATCATTATCATGATGTTGCAAGATTTTATTTACCGCTGCTTAGCATTTTTTAATTTGATGAATAGCTTGTTTGCTTGCTTGTTTTTTGATTTAAACAACGCAATTAATAATAATAAATCGTTCAAAACTTTTCAAAAGTGCAGAAGTCATTTTCTCACAAAAAATATTTGCAAAATGTGACCATTTGGATAAATTTGTCATGTTTTATTTATTTTAAATAATTCGAAAAAATCAAATCATGCACAACAAACTAATTTACAAAGGTGAAAACTTTTTTCTCTTTTTTTATATGGAAGTAATTTACATTAAAAGCAAAACTTTTTTATTTCAAAGATTTTATCACTGAATAGCTTGTTATTTAGAGCATGCTTTTTCTTTTCTGCAAAAATACTTTTTTTATTATTGATGATGCCATATTTAACAATGCGTAATGCAATTATTAATAATATAATCTACATTCTTATGGTCTAACGATTTATAACTTACGCATTGAAGAAATGAAACTAAAAGGAATTTCTGCTCGTATGGCAAAAATATTTTTTTGTGAAAATCCGCCGTTTATTTATTTATATGTCTACACAGTTTGTCATACTGAAACGTCCTGTTTGAATTTATTGCAGAGCAATATTGAAAATTTTAAATTATAAAAATTCATTTTCAATTTGGATTTTGAAGAATATCTCAGAATTGTTTTCCTTTTTTTGCAATAAAGCTGTTTTACATATTTCAATTCTAAAACAATATGTTGAATATGTTATGTTCAGTTATTTCAATATATTCTGAATAAATTAACATATTCGAAATATTTATGATATTTCTGATTTATAAACTTCTGTAAAAAACAATGAATATTTAAATGAAATTAAACGCAACACCAATTTGTAAAATATTTCCTTTTTATTTGTATCAACTCTGGTCAGTTTATTACAAATAAAGAAATTTCAAATATGCTTTTGAAAATTTATCATTCCAGTTATGAAACTCTATAAAATGGTTGACAAAAAAGTTATTACCTGTATAAGGATTACATTTTGGTTTCTTATTAACAAGTTTAAATCAAGTAATACAATTAAGTGATAAAAATGCCTTATTAATCTTAAGTTGAATAAATCAAGTATAACCATTTTCAGGTGAAGAACACTTTATTAGTTTCTTCTGCTGTGAATTATGCAACCTCTCAGTTTTCATTTTTAAATATTATAATAAACTTTGTTGAGAAAACAATAGGTACAAATATGTATTATTTTTTATTTAATGTTATATGCTAATTTTATTATTGCATTTAAAGATTAATTTAAGAAATGCATTGCTTATTTAGTATACATTTAAAAAAGTATCGTCCTTTAATGTTCAATTTTATATTAAATATATCAGTACCTCCAGTTTTTATAAATACATTCTACTTTATTATAAAAAATTTCACAGAAAACATGCTAAATGAACTTTGAAGCAAAGTTGATTATAATATAGAATATTCAAATTTTCTTACAGCACTTTACATAGTTACTGTGCATGATTTTATGATACTATTTAAATTTGTGAAATAATAATTTAAATGAATTCATTGTCATTCAAACTACTTTGAAAATTATCAACTTAAATCACTTCTTGGTCTTCACAGCTGCTTCGAATTTCACTTCAAAATATTCTTCTTTAAATGTTCACAGTTCAGATCCATCATCTATTTTCAAATTATTTTTGAAAGAAAATGTGGTAATTTTATATTTACCTTTTTAATAATATTGTATTACTTTCGTATATATATATATGGTATTTTATTTAATTTCTCAAATATTTCAACCTTAAATTTGAATTTATATATGTGTGCATATAATTTTCTGTTAACAATAATGATTCAAAACAAAATTTAATTATTTAATTTAAATTTCATAATGAAGGAGTGTTTTAAACATTTACTGACCCAGTTGAAAATGTTCCTTTTAAGATGTGAGCAATGATTTACAATTTTATGACTACTGGTTAGTCTAGTCCGCTTGTTAAGCAATTGTTAATTAAATAGATTGTGCACGAGATACAGTTTAAAATGTCAAACAGTTTAAAATAAAGTTGTACACTTTAAAATGCCCGCAGTGGAAAAAGGCAATTGAACAAATCAAACTTGCTAACAGTGTCATTAAACAACTGAAAGGGAAATTGTCAGCTTGTAAAAGTAGACGTAATTCATTTTCTTCATTAAAGTGCCGTTATCACACATCACTGGATCGTTGATGATAGTCGAATTTCTCACCTTCGGTACATTTGATTGAATAAATAATTGCCTTAATCAAACAGTAAACACCACCGTTTAGTAACCGAAAGAAATGAATTGTGTTAAAATGTTTTAGATAAAAAAATTGAGAAGTTTTCAACAAATTACTTCCTTTAAGAACAAAAAGAACTTCTCATATCATATATTCCATTCATTTACTAATTGCAATTATTCTTCAACAACAACAAGACCAGCAGCAGCAGCAGTAGCAAATAACAAAAAAATGGTATTCAAATTTCGTCTTTGTCAAAGTTGGCGAATTTATATCACATCCATCTTCTGGTGCAGCATTTTGATAACTGTGAACTCGAGGAGCGAAAATGAGCCACTCATCTATACAAAAGAAAAAATATTAAAACAATGGTATGCTTTGATAAACCCTTACATTTTGAGGCTTTATTTTTCAATCAAAATTTTAGTCACATCTTCTGCCACGGAGAATTGCTCGATGCGGTGCAAAAGTCTCATCTGTTCCAAGATAGCAAGCATTTTGTTGACATGAGTTTGCAGTATAATTGGCGCGACACTTTAAGAGCATTTGACAAAATTGCCAATAAATCTGATAAAAAGGAAATTGAAAATTTTGTTTCAAAATATTTCAACGAACCAGGAACAGATCTTGAAATATGCACTCCTCCAAAGTGGGAAAATTCTCCAGATTCGTTCAAGAAAATCAAAGATCCATTTTTGCAATTTTGGGCTTATAAAATACACAGAAAATGGTTCCGGTTGTGTCGAAAAGTAATTTTGAAAACACAAAGAAGAACATCCTCTTCATAAGCAGTGAAAAATTTTATAATTTCAGGTCAAAGAAGTTGTTAAAGCATTCCCAGATCGTCACTCTATCATCTACGTTCCAAACCCATTTATCATTCCGGGTGGAAGATTTTTAGAGTTCTATTATTGGGATTCATATTGGATAATTAAAGGTTTACTTGCATCTGAAATGTTCGAAGCAGCCAAACAAATGATAGAAAACATGGTCAGCCTGATAGAAAGGTGCAGTATGAATTATTAAGGGAAAGTCTGTATGCTGAAAAATGTTTAGATTTGGATTTATACCAAACGGTGCACGGGTCTATTATTTAAATCGATCTCAGCCTCCTATGCTTGCTTCCAGCGTTGCTGACTATTATGATGCAACCAAAGACAAAACCTTTCTTTTAAAAGTACTGCCATCTTTAGAAAAAGAATATCAATTTTGGTTAAAGCGTCGCTCCTTTATTCATAATGACAAACACTTGCACCAGTATTATGTTAACATTAGTTACCCCAGACCAGAGGCATATCGTGAAGATTTGAAATTATGCTCCAGTGAATTGGATGGTATGAATTTCTTTTTGAAAAAAAGTGTCATATTCTTAATTTAATGATTCACATTTTAGAAAGATCCAAAGCCAAAGTGTGGTCTAACGTAGCATCAGCTTGTGAATCTGGTTGGGATTTCAGCAGTAGATGGTTTGGAAAAGATCAAAGCAAAAACCTTGGTTTGAAAAATATGCGAACAATGCAAATAGTTCCAGTAGATTTAAATGCATTTATATGCGGAAATAATCGACTACTTGCCAAATTGTATGCAGCTGTTGGCAACTTTGACATGGCGACAAAATATGAACAAAGATTTACAAAGGCAAAAGCAATCATGAATGAAATTTTTTGGGATCCTATTGAACAGATGTGGTTTGATTACGATTTGGAAACTTCATCTAAAATTACAAATTATTATTCTTCAAACATGGTACCTTTGTATATGGGATGTACTGATGACAAAGTTTACTATGAAAAAGCAGTTGTCAATTATATGAAGGTTGTAAAATATTTAAAAAAAAACTTTTTTCTCTTTAAAAAAGAAAACAAATTTTATTTAGAAAATGGGATTGTTAAATTTTGCGCATGGTTTCCCAGTGAGTTTGAATAAAACCGGAGAGCAATGGGACTATCCAAATGGTTGGGCACCTCACATTCATATGCTCGTCGAAAGTTTGCGACAAAGTGACAGTTCCGTAATTCAAGAGATAGCTTTTGAAATTGCTCAAAAATGGGTCCACATGATATTCAATGATTACTACTACAGAAACAGTAGCATATTTGAGAAAGTAATATTTGAATTTTTCAGTTCATTAATTAATTGTAATATTTATTTTTTTTTTCGTACATTTCAGTACAACGTAGTGAATCCTAACATTCTGAGCACTGGAGGAGAATACGAAGTTCAAGAAGGGTTTGGATGGACCAATGGAATATTATTAGATTTTCTTCTCACTTTCAGTAATAAAATGACGTCGCCTCAATCTGAAGCAGCATCATTGATAAGCTCGAAAGCCTCACACTTTTTCCTTTCTGCTGTTACGTTCCTGATAATTCTTCTTTTTACTACTGAAAACATCCTTGTCTATTTTTTTCATAATACATAAAATGTTTTGATTTTTAATTACTAATAAAGTTGCTAATTTTTTTATTCGCTTTAGTTCATAAGTAACTGCGATGAACAAATATGTGCATGTATACGAATTTTCCATTTGTCTATTGATTAATTATTTGTACAAGTATAGTCGGTTAAAGTTAATTTGATTAAGCATCATGACGATAAATATTAAAATGAAAAAGTTAAAAAAACAGTCCTTAAGCAATGCATGTTAAATATGCATTATTGTAGCAGTATGATTAATCTTTTACAAATTCATCATAAACAGAAAAGTATTAACAATGACTACACAGCCTTCTTTCAGTGCAAATTACATTTATAATTAATTGACTATGACATTTGTATTAAACAGCAACATGTCAGAAATGAAGGATGCCAATTATATAATTGAAGCACTTATACTGTTTGTTTCTCACAGAAATGTTCATTGAAAATAAATTACTTGATCTTCTAGTTCTTCAAAACGGTACAGACTTCAGTGGGAGATCCAAATAAAGTTGCTTGTCCCGTTTCATATTTCTTTGAGCACAGTGACAATTAACACAGTTGCACTAGGAGTTTATTCATCCAATGAAAGCAGTTGGAATCAACGACAACACGAACAAGCAAACAAACAGCCAAATAGCAACTTTATATCAGGCTTTCTCTCTATCCTTCATCGACTACTACTTTTTTCCTCGATCTCAATAACATTCCTATACTTGCAGGCAAATAGCACGCTATTATTCATCAGGCATCTGTCTAGTCAGAGAGTGCATTAATAATTGAGATTGTTGAATGCACAAATTGTTGAGGGTAGAATTAGTTTCATGTAACATGCAGTGCATCATCGCAATTGTAAGTAAACGTAGTTGCGTAATTTGCAAGTAATTTTCAAGTAAAAAGCAATACAATCACCTTCCCGATGTGGTGTAATTCTGAAAGCAGGTAAACAAGATCATATGTTGAATACAAACAACGGCGTTGGAGTTAGATCAGCTTTTTACCCATTTGTGACATAATGCAGCAGGTTAAATTTCACTAGTAATTTTTATTCAAATAAATTGTAATGAAACACTGATGATGTAAAAAAATGGTCATTCTATAAAACAAAAAATGCAAAATTGCTATAGTTTCCAGCAGTGCTAGAATAAGCATAATTCAATCGAAGAAATGAACATACAAAATATAGATTATAATAAAACAAGTATCGAATATCATTTAAAATATGTGAAAAATGAAACAGCTGCCAAATGCACACCCTCTAAAAGACTGTAACTTTATACTTGAAAATCACGATATTTACACGGTAAAGCTTCAATGCGGAAGTGAATAAACAGTTGTTGCAACTTGTGTAGTGAGTGGATTTTGAAGGAAATTTTTATTTGATGAAGTTTTTGTTGATTATTTAAATATATAATCTGGTTATTATTATGTTTTTTTAATTCTGCTCAGATGAAATGATTTTCCTCACTTAGAAAAATTATATTGTTAAATAATACATCATGAAATATGCAGTTACGTATGTATAGTGTTTGAGATGGCAATGTGAAAATTTATTTTTCTTCCTTTAGTAGGTACATGGTCATTATATAAGTTTATAGAATTTGTGACAATTATTATTTCAGTAGTGATTTTTAATAAAATTAATAAAGAAGAGTAATTTTTTAATAATAGTGACAAGTAATATCTACATATTGACGTTGTTAACAGATACGAAAGGAAAGAAAGAATGAAAGACAATGTTGAAAGTATGACAAGCGCTTGAATGAATTTGTTGTTCAGTTTGTTGCATTTGTAGTAGAAGAATAATTACGAGCTTTATGCTTATTATTTTCTTTTTTGCATTAATTAGTGTGGAAAAAGTTTTTCTTAATCATTTTACTTTTTTAAAGAATTAAAAATTTTTGCTCTATTTATAGTTATTATTTTTTAAAAGTTGTTTAGTTGCGTTTTTGTTAGGGAATGAATGTCATGAAATAAAGCTGCTTTTTAACAGCTGTATGAACTGAAACGTTAGCTTTGTTTGAGAAAAATATATTTGTTTAAATGCATACTGAGATGCTTGCAGTTGTTTAATTGAAAATTCAATGCAAACGCTTCAGCAATTTACATTTGAAAACAGTTAAAATTATCGATGGTGACTGGAATCTATGTTCAGAATGATGTTTGCACGTTAATATGTTTCTTAATATAGCTTTTAGTAAACAAAATATTAATGTTTGCGTTTGATATGTTTGATTTGAATTATGTATAGAAGAAATTCAATGTTGGAAGAAAGGCCATTTTCTCCTGATTCAACTCAATTATTGCATCCTGGCATGAGTCTTAACGTCAGATTTTCCGCGTCGGAAAAGGTCGCTGCTCAACAACAACTTGATTATTACTATGCAGTTGGTAAATGCATTTTGCATTAAATATTTTTTTTTAATTTTTTAAAAATATGCTTCATTTTTAAGTCAAAAAACAAATTCTGCAATTTCAAAGTTATACAACTGGCTTATATCCGCGTTATTCAACTGAAAATAATGTCGGATATGTGAGAGATAGTTTGTATTGTGCAATGACATGTTGGGCACTTTCACGGGGATATTTGTAAGTATACTGTTTCATTTAACTGTCGTTCATTTTTGAAGCATCAACGAATTGTGTCAATGCAAATGCGCTTTGCATCATTGTACGTTCGTTGCTTACACTTTATATATCATAAATGTTTTTAATATTTTTTTGTAAAAATATATAAACTCGATTTTAAAATTGCGATGGGTAACACATTTTTAAATGTATGAATCATTTTTTACTATGAAAGGCGACTGAATGATGATCAGGGTCGGTATTATGAGCTTGGACAAGCAGCAGTGAAAACAATGCGAGGCATATTGTTGTGCTGGATGCGTCAATCAGATAAAGTAAATTTCACTTGATTTGTTGAATTTTTACAGAGGTTTCTGTTCTGTTAATTATTATAATTATTTTGCAAACTTCATTGAATAAGTTGTATTCTTTTTTAAATTTTGCATTGTTGAATTTTTTAGATTGAAAATTTTAAAAGAGTTCATTCTGCGACCTATGCATTGCATTCGAAGTTTAATTTGTTGACAGGTGAAGCTGTGGAGGGAACTGAAAAGTACGGACATTTGCAAGTATGAATTTATTGTTTCAATTTATGGTGAAAATTTTTTGCATTTTCATTTTGTCATAGATTGACGTAGTTGCATTGTTTATTCTTACGTTGGTTCAAATGATCACAAGTGGTCTAGAGGTTGGTTTTGTCTTACTGTAAATTTAAATTTATTATTTTATAAAGAATGAACAATTCTAGATTATTTATACAACTGACGAGGTTAGTTTTGTGCAGAACATTGTGTTTTACATCGAGCGGGCTTACCGTACTCCAGATTTTGGAATGTGGGAAATGGGAACCCGTTACAACGATGGAACTCCTGAATTGCACGCTAGGTTTCAATATTGTTTTCTTGAATTTGAGAAAATTCAATCATAATGCCAACTCTTCTCAGCTCCATTGGCATGGTGAAAGCTGCACTGGAAGCCATCAATGGCTGCAATCTTTATGGTTCCAAAGGTACTGTTGGTAGCGTAATATATGTTGATATTGATGCGCACAACCGCAACCGGACAACTTTTGAAACGTTGCTTCCTAGGGAATCGAATTCAAAAGTAAATTTTAAAGTTATTTATTTAAATTGTATTACGTAGGATGATCGAATTGATAAATTAATAGAGTAATATTTCATAAATTTAGTTTTTGCTTGAATTTAGAACGTCGATGCTTCGTTGATACCTACCATATCGTTTCCTTGTTTTGCTGCGCACGATGAATCACTGTACCACAGAACATTTGCAAAATGTATTAGAAAACTGAAAGGAAAATATGGTTTCAAAAGGTGAACATTTCATTTTCTCATAATGAATTAATTATTCTTTTAAATTTTGGGAAATATCAGTGATGCTTCAGTTTTGATTATTATTCATATAACTTCCCTTTTATTTGACGTTTATCTTTTGATTTCTTTCCTGTTTGCTTTATGATTTTGTTCAATAATTGAAAAATTGAAGGTTTCTTCGTGATGGAAAATTTTGTGTTTTGGAAAATCCGAACCGACAATATTACCAGTCTGGTGAAACTAAATTATTCCAAGGTGTGGAATGCCAGTGGCCCATGTTTTTTGTCTACATGATCATCGACGGTTGGATTTGAAATAGTTGAATAAAATTTTTCTTCTTTTGAAATAATTTTTTCCAAAAAAATTTTCAGGTGTGTACATGGGCAATCAGCGTCAAGTGAAAGTTTACGCTGACTTGTTGGAGCCGTTGTTAATTATGGAAGATAATCGTAAAAAGGAAATAATTCAGTTTTACAATATGCTGAATTTTGTTTTATTATATTTTTAGAAACAATCATGCCGCATTATTATTATTTTCAAACTGAAAGTATTTATCACGAACGTTCGCATCCTGGATCTCAGATCATGCTGCCAAGCTTGGGCAAGGGACTTTTCTTATGGGGCCAAGCATTGTATATAATATCATGTTTGCTTAGTAATATTTTTGTTATAATTGTGATTGGAAAAGAAGTTTAATTCGTTTGATTTTAATCATATTTTTAGAAGAAAATTTGATCCACGTAAGTGACATAGATCCGAGTTATCGTCATTTGCCTGCTAATCAACGACCGAAGATGGATAATCGGCATTCAGTTTTCCAGGTATAAATTGTACTTGATTTGTTGTTCTACGAATTTGTATTTTAGAAGCAACACTTTTGAATTGGATAATAATTTTGTTATATATCTTAGGGTAGTTTAAGAAATCCAGTACTGCAAATCGCCTTTATAACAGAAAGCCAGAAATTGCAGACAATGCTTTCAACATACGGTATAACAACTCAGACGTTGCATCAAGTGGAACCGGTGCAAATTTGGAGCTCTGGACAAATGGTAAAAGTTTTTGAAAATCTTGGAAAAAATGTTCGCTTACAACTGTCCGGTCGTCCGAATCGTCCTCTAGGAGCTCTTGGTACTAGCAAAGTAAGATTCCTCCAGATGGGATTTATCAATGTAGTAGAAAAAAGATAATAATGATAATTGATTAATTTCAATTCAGGTTTATCGTGTATTTGGTGAAACAGTACTTTGCTATCCGTTGTTGTTTGATGTTCAAGATTTTTATTTATCCAGCGATACTGAAGTATTAATTGATGATATCAAGGTGTGAAGTTTGTAAAAAAAGAATTTTATTAGCAAAGTTTATTATCTATTGAATATTGATAATATTTTCTAAGAGAGATTTGAAATTTATCGAATGCCGATGGCAGTTGGCTGGTCGACCGACCATTTGCCTACTTTTAACGGAAGAATTGGTCTGCGGTGAGCATTTTTCGAAAGTTTTAAGTCTGTTGGTAGATTTGAAAAGTGGCCTTTGCAATGGAATACGAGTCCGGGTTGGAAGATTGCAAGTAAAATTGAATTTAAAATATTTTTCAAATGTTCAGTATATTTTGTTTTTGTATTTTTAGAATTTATTGTCAGCTGGTTGTTTCGAACATTTAGATTTCGCCCCTCAAGGATATTCTGTCGATTTCATTCCGGAGCCAATGCGAGAAGTGAAAAGCATGTCTGATTACAGCAGTCTGAGCGACTTGTCCCACTGCTTGATGGAAGCGGTAACAGATAAAGATTTCAACGTTGAGGTATTTGTTTGTTTGTTTGTTTGTTTTGCTCATCGACACGTGCACATTTGCATAGCCGTTCAAAACACAACCAACAGAAGAGATTATTGCCACGTTGAAAAACCTTCCAAAAGCAGCTCTTTATACCCAGTGCAGGTTGTTGTGGTTGTTGTACGAGAGGCATGGTGTTGATTTTAAAATTGTCGACGACAGTATTCACTTTTTGTTTGCTAATAATCAAAACAAAATGCATTTATGAAAAAAAAATTTTTTTATTTTCAATTCATATTTCAGTTACGGTTCGAGTAAAATTGGAACGTGTTTGTCGTCAAGCAGCATTGTCAAAAACATGGTAAAAAATATGTATTTTTTTAAAGCAGATTATGTTTTTTGCTTTATAATCAAATGATAAAATAAACAGAATGTATAAAAGTGTTTGTTTTAAGGCGAGTGGTTCGTTATTGTGCAGCACTGCTTCGCAAAGTGGTCGACAGTTTGGCACCGTCGATCACGTCGATACTAGTTCGAGGAAAAAGAGTATCTAAAGTTTTATTTATTTATTTGTTGTTGTTGTTGTTGTTGTTGAATAAGCAGAAATTAGCATAGTCGATGGGAAATTGTAATTTTCAGTTGACTGTTGGTGTTTTCGGTGGTGAAGAAGTGATCATCGATTCTCCAGTGACTCCGAATGTGATCGAAGAAGAATTGTACAGAGTCTGCTTTCCCCATAATATAGCTGCTTGTGTTTTGCAGCAAGAATTGATTATCGTCTTGGGACATTTCATTTCGGTCGAACCGGAATTGTTTATTGGAATATTAAAAGTTCGAATAGGGTATTTGAAAATTTTAATTAAATTTGTGCATATATATATATATATATATATTTGAATTGTTGTCGTTTCATAGATGGTTGGTTCATGCGTTGAATTTGATGTTGAATTTTGGCAACAAAGAGGGAAATTCATCCGTTTACGATCTGTCGCCGACTGATGTGAAATTGTTGGTGCGCAGTCTGCTTTCGATGAAAAATTTCAGCCAACTGTATATAATAAGCATTTTGTGATTGAAAATGATAATCCAAGTAAGTTTTCTTACATTTTCATATGCTTCAATGTTCAGAACAGCGATGCAACAACGTCAGCTGAACGGATCGTTGAATCGTGTTCCGCCGGATTTTTTCGAACACATGTGGCGAACGTTGGAACGTACATCGGACGGTATTGTGGTCGCCAGCTATCATTTACCCCAACAACCCACTCTGTCAGACATGACCGAGTATGAGTTGAATTTCGCTTTGACCATTGACGAGCTGCTCAGCCGTATCCAAGTACCCGAATACAGGCAAGTCATGGTTGAGGTATGCAAATTTTTTGCAAATTTTCCACTGGACATTCGATTGATATTGAATATTTGTTTTTGATCAGCTTTTCGTCATCTTGTCCATCATTCTTCAACGCAATCCAGAACTGAAATTCAACAAAAAAGTCGACATGGACAAAGTAAAATTCACTAACTGTTCTGTACAAATTTCACTCAAATCTTTCTTTTTTTACCTTACCTTTTTTCTTTCAAAATCAGCTCATATCCCAAGCATTCGGCTATTATGCTGCTGACAAGAATTTAACTGATCGTCAAGATATGACGCCATTTTACGAACTCTATCCACATTTCCTCGGTGGAAGTTCTACTTATTTGGCGAAAGTATGTAAAAATGTGCTTTCTTTTTTTGTTCATCCATTTTGATTTAATAATAGAATAAAATTTTTTCAAATATTTTTATTTTCAGGCAGTGATCAATGACTTGTTGAGCATTGAATCTGACAGTGGTGATTCGAAGAAGCAAATTTCTTGTGACACAGGTTGTCGAGTTAGTTGACCAAGTTGGACGTTTACAGCCATTTTGAATTCATAGTTTCAATTTTATCGCTTAATCAATTAATATGTCTTCATTATTACCATGCCAGAGCATACCGTATTGACTGTAGTAGCTATTGACAAGTAGGTGCTTCAGGTTTCCACTTTCAAATGGTGGTGGTATATTATTTTGAATAGAAAAATTAGAATTTTCATAAATTTATCACTTTTTTTCTAGTTCAATTTAGTTAATGCTTATGTTCGAACTTTGCATTTTCATTGTCATTATTCAATTCAAATAAATAAATAAATTCAGAAACAAAAACGACAAGTTGTTATTCATTTATTCATATTCAATAAACACTGTCCAACAAAAATTTAGAGCTACTGTTCAAATCAAATGTCCAGCAAAAATCCGAAACGTCGAACTACAGCATCTTGTACTTGTTCATGCATTGAATTGAAAACACCATTCAACGATTTCCTTTCGCGAGCTGCTTGCCTGAAATTATTAATTATCAAATTAATATACTGCTTGGAAGAGAATTGTGCAATTATTTTTTACCTGAGTAATTTCAAAAGTGATTCCACTTTTTCCAAATACAACGCATCGACCAGTTTCAAAAGGTAACTCTTCACGTATGAGATATCAGCACTATTTGGAACTGAACAAAAAAATATTTCTTTATTAATTTTCTTTTTGTTTTTCTTATTAAAAATATGAATTTAATTGACAAATGTGCAAAAATTGAAAATTTACTCTCATTCTGCAATGCCCACGAATAAATGAGCGTTTTGCATTTTTCATAATTTTCTTTGTCAATTACTTCGAATACATTATTTGGTTTCGAAATCACAGACGACGACGACGATGACTTGTTTGCTGCATTCTAAATTGATTAATTAATTAATTAATTAATTATACGTCGTTGTGCAATTTTTCAATAAATCAATAAAAGAAACCATACTGTAGGCATATCATTCGCTATTGTCGTTCGCTTCAAATTTATCGCACACGACTGAAATGATGTTTTTTATTATAAAATTTAAAATTACCGTCCAACACCTACAGGCTGTTCTTTAACTGGCGTGATGTCTTTATCACACTGTTTGGTCGGCTGCTTCAAGAATGCTTTCATCAGTGAATTGGAATTTTCCTCTTTCGTCTGTTGTAAATTTTTTAACTTTTTAACCGACAACGCAATCTTAATTCGCAAGCAAAAAAATATGCACAAATTAAATTACGATATATAAAAATTAGATATAATTTCAATACCCCTCGTATGTCAGATACGGTAGCATTGAATTGTTTGAAAAGATTTAAAACTTCTTTAGCAATGCTGTTCGCATCGGATGTGTAGTTGGCCAAAGCGACCGAATGGGAAACTGTATTGCAAATTCCATGGCCCATGTATTTTTTGGTTTCCACTGAAGCCTCAGGCGCACGAATCTGAAACAACGGTGAAATAAATCTATTTTAACAAGGAAAATTTTCCCTGAAATACCATCAATTTCAACGTGATATGTTTCGCTTCGACTTGATTGTCAACCATTCGTTTAGCCAACTCTTCGCTCTGCTTTTCCAAAAAACCGTGAGCATCTTTCAACTGAAATTGAATGATAATTTTTTTCATTTTCACCAAAACAATACTAACATACTGTATTAAATCGAATCCCATAATTGACATTGCAGCTGATCGATTTTCGGTCAATTTCCGCCTTCAGGCAACTATCGTCACGTCCTAGAGCTTTCTGGTAAAAAGCTGTGGCAGTCTTTTTACCAAAATCACGTTGCAACTGGCCCAGATCGACTTGCAGCAAATCTTCACAAGTGAAAATATTCCTTTCAGACAATTTTTGCCAAATGTGCACACCAACACCTAAAATGGGAAAAAAAGATTACTGTCTTCAATAAGATTTGAATTAAAGTTTTTCAAAAATACCGGGCAAATCTGCAACTTTAGTTGCTTTCATGAATTGGGATACTTCTGCTTTTAGAACTTGAAATTGTCCATTTGGCTTGGCAACTTTCGTAGCAAGTCTGGCAACGAGCTTGTTCGTACCTGCAATGTGTATTTATTTTTCTTAATTAAAGTAAATCAAAAAGAAAAAGAAGAAGAAGAAGAAGAATATCCCGTGTTCACCTATTCCAACAGATGCAGTACAGCCGGTTGTTTTGAAAATTTCCTCCCTGATGAAGCTGGCAAACTGCAATGGTCGAACGCCAGTATTCAAGCACAATTCTTTCAAATCAACAAACATTTCATCGCAGCTAACAGCTTCCAAATCTCGAGTATATCTGATAAATAAATATAATCGTTGAGTACAATAAAACTTAATTTACCCAAAACAATATCTCACTTTGCAATCAACGAATAAATCGTTTGCGAAATTTCAGCGTATCTTTCGAAATCGTAAGAGATGGTTTTCAAATTTGGACAAAGCTCCAACGCGCTACCAAGTCGCATGCCGTTGCGAACGCCGCACATTCTGGCCTCATAATTGCAGGAAGCAATTTCGGCCCAAGAATCCAACTCAACCGCTTGATCCGAATGATTGGAATGAGCTACAGCCACAGGTTTGCCTCTTAGCAGGGGATAATTTTGCAAGCTTGCAGAGACGAAAAAACAATCCATGTCCAAATGCATGATATAGCTTTGCTGCTCTTGCGTGTCAGTCGGCGTTGAAGAGCAACAAGGTTCCATTTTCAAAATCGAATTGATCAACTCTTGACGATTTTCATCAAAAGTATCCACTTGACAAGTTTGCAACTGTTGCACGAAGGATTTCATTTTTTGAGCCGTTGTCGAAATGAAATGCAATCTTGAATGTTTGTAGAAAGTTTCAAAATAATTCGAATAATCTGTACAGTCAACGTGACGACGCTTTGCCTGACGCTGCCTCGCATCCAAATCCTCTGCACCGGGTTTCATTACTAAGTCACTTTTTATTTTGCCGTCCAAATTCGAACCACCAAAATACAATCTGTAATCATTCTCCGGCAACAGTCGACCAGCAGCAATACTGAAGTTGGAATTCTGTTTTCATTGAAAAGCATTCCAAAAAATAACACACTTACTATTACCTATCCAATATCCAATCTGGTTTCATTATTTTTTCACTTCCAACTAATTTCTTTATTTTCACATGTGGCAGAACAGAAGCAATTACATGAGTAATTTTCATACTCTGGTATAAATCGTATTTTCCTCCATATTCCAAAATGAGCCGTTTCAACTGATCAGCAGGCGGATCTGAACTGAATTATCGCCACAACTGTTTCTATTTAAACTAAATCACCAACCTGTGTAACCATTCACATATACCGATATGCCGGCGAAAATATTTTTCTTCGGTTCGCTCTGGAAATCACTTTCTTCAAACTGTTTAGCCAATTTCTCTTTCTTTGAACTCATATAATCACTCTGTAAAAATTAATCACAAATTACAGTTTAATTAAAAGCATCATTTCTTACCCATCCTTTCCATTCGCTTTCTTTACGATGATTCGATTCGTCCTCACTGTCCATCGTATCAATTTATTTCACTGCCATTAAATATTTTTTAAATAACAAATATTTGAACAAAACATATCTTGCGTTGTAAACATTGTTAAAGTGTCAGTTCATAAAGCTTTCATTAACCAATTTATAGAATTAAGCCTGCGAAAAATGTATTTTAAGTAAATAATCAATTATTTCATTTTTCGTCATTGTCATAAAGACGCTAAAATGTATTAACGTATACATTGAAATATTACAAAAATATGCAACACGCCCAGGAACACGTATAGAACTTTTATTACAAAGACAATACAACAAATTAGTCAAAACTCATAAACAATTGCCAAATCACACACAAACACACGCCGAACGACTAAACTCGCCGACTCGGTACATATAGTATATTACAGTACAAATCTGAAAATTAAGTTGTCAGTTGAATATTGTCTACATTGCCGTGCACTACATTGTCATCTCCATTGACGAAAAACGTCCCATGCCATTAGAAATGGAATTTTCTGTTCCAGAAGCTGCAGGCAGTCACATCTTTTTGCAGTCTTTTAATTCATCGACAAGAATTAAAACGCCTTATTCATATTCACCGTAACGCATTTTCAACTTGGCTGTTGACTGAATGAAGAATGGATTCCAACGGCGCATAATCAAGAGACAAATTGAAATCATTTTCATAGGGCTTTATCCGTGACAATGTTCAGAGGAATGAAAAAACTCATCTTGGATTAACAGTCCGAGAAGAGTTTTTTCGAATGCGTAGGATCGCATTTACGAGCACTTTCATTCCAGATTCATTTGATTCAGGAACAAGTACTGCAGTGCGAAGTTCGCTAAAAGTGATAACACTGGATTGCAGGTCCATCTTCAGTTGATGTTTTTGAACAGGAAAATGTTTTCGATTTTGTTTTCCTCTTCCTTTTCTTTCTCGTATTTCATATTCTCTTGTGTTCGACAATAAACCATATCCTCGTACGAGGACGAAACCATAAGTAATTTCTCACCAAATTGTATGGGTAGTTTGTCACACTTCAGCATTTTGCTCGTGTAAGGACCATTGTAAGGAATCATCGAATTATCGATGGCTAACGTTCTGAAGAAATATGAACGACTGTTCATATATACGTATAACGTCACCAAATTGTATGGGTACTTTGTCACACTTCAGCATTTTGTTCGTGTAAGGACCATTGTAAGGAATCATCGAATTAACGATGGTTAACGTTCTGAAAAAATATGAACGACTGTTCATATATACGTATAACGCTCTCTATTGCTTCCTTTTTGTCTTCTGCCTCGAGTTTCGAGTTATTAACCAAGTGAAAATACCGCTTAAGTCGAATAAAGCGGTTTCGGTTTATAACTCACGAAACAATACGTACACGTGTGTGTCTTCAGCTGAGCTGCAAAATAAATTTTCATTTGTGTCCTACCCACTCAGCAGAAGAAGATAAAAAAACTGCATGTTGTCCTCTCAATTAACCGCAATAGCGCTTCCTTTCTGTAAGGCGAACTGTCTTGTCTTCTGAAGAAAGAATTCAAATGAAACAACTCGATGCGATTCACTGACAAAAGCTGTGGTGCTGTTTGAGTTCGACTCTCGGGTGAGCTCGTTACGATGTTCTTGGTTCTCGAGTTCCCTTTTTCACAAAGGCAGCTGCTGTGTCTTCTTTGTCTATTCCATAATGGATAACTTCATCCAATAAATCTTCATTGATATATTATTCGTCGGTTAGATTTCCATTTTCAGTTGGATAGCTTATCATGACAAAAAACTGCACGTTGTCCTCTCCAATAACCGCAGTAGCGCTTATCTTTCTTTTCGTAAGGCATATTGTCTACTATGAAAACAACAAGTCAAACTACATTCACACAAATCGCAAAATCACAAACGAACAACAAACAGCTATACTCGCCAACTCGACATTACAGTATATTACCGTATTTACATGAAAATAAAGTTGTTGGTTAAATAATTCGCTATAAATATTATCATTTCAACATATTTAGTTTGTTGAATAAGAAACATATTTTTCATAGCTTTAAATTGAATAAATTTGGTCTTGAAGTTGTATGCTAACATGCAATATCACTGCTTGGTTCACAATTCGTGTCTGGGCACTAATTGCTTGAGCTTTTCTGTGAACATCATGTTTACTTTTGTTTATAATTACTTTATAAAAGTGCCTGAAAACTGAAGCAAATAAATTAATTCGTATAAATTCTTACCTGCCTATTTTTTTCAGATAAAACAGTGTAACGGACCTTCCGTCACAGCAGGCGGGTCGGCCACCGCTTTGTTGTTCTCGGGCGGGTCGTCACCGTCCGAGTTGACCTTTCGGCATCATATTCTTCTTAAGGAAGACATGTAAGGTGAATGATTTACAAAACGAACATCCAGCAATCGCTTCAAACCATCACAAAAAATGTTAACACGATCGATCGCTCACCAACACCGCACACCACCAATACCTGGCATCTGTCTTCCACGTGATACCGTACTCTGCTACCGATTGTCAGGTCCAAATGTGCCTGCTACGGTAGCCGAGTCCTACATTGCCGTGGTTCATGATCTGCTTTGCCTTTCCTGATCTTCCTCCATTGACTCTGGAATATAACAGGCGTCATCAACTAGCCTGCACTGTTATAACAGTATCATTTTTTGAAGAAATTCCAAAATAACTCTGTGCAATTGCCCAGTACTTTAAATATTATTTTTAAAAAAATTTCGTACATATTTTACTTTTTTCTATTGTTAATGATTTAATTTATCATTGATAATTGCAGTATTTAATTAAGTTATAGTTTACGGTTAATTTATACATTTTATACGGAATTGCCAAAAAATAAAAATTGTCATGACTAATGCATCATATTTTAAATTTTCAGCTAAACTTTTTTCATGAATGTATTTAATGAATACTGCAGAAAAGGGGTAGAAAATGAAATAACTAAAGCATTGTAACAGAATGAAAAAAAAGGAAAGCGACTAATTATTAAGTAAAATAAATATTTCTGAGACTGATTTAACCGGTTTAACTTTTTTTATTTTTCAACTCACAGCTAGTTGTTTAAAATGGGGATGGCATAATTGCTTTTAATACCTGATTGCTGTAACTACAGTATTATTCCAACTCGACGTTCAGTGGGTTGTTATAGCGTTGGTAGTGAGAAAAGATTTTTGTTAAGTTTTTTCGTATTCGAATCATAAAATTCAGTATTATTATATATTATATTACATTACATTGCATTATATGAATTTCTTCATCGGTTGTAGTTTTGATGTTATATAGCGCCTGTTTTCGTTATTATTTTTAACAGTGTATTTATTATTATTTATTAATTATGCTTTTTAAAGAAATGTATTATAGCTTCATTGAACATTATACTTTATATTCACCTTCTTGACGTCTGGCTGGTGGATACTTTACTTTTTAACGAATTTATTATTTGTTAAATGCCAAATTATATTTTAAAATTTCAATCCTTATTTTGTTTTCATACAAATGATGTTTTTGTCATTTAAATTAAAAATTAGCACTTTTTATTTATCTAGGTTGTGTGAAGATTTTCATTTGTTCTATAAGAAAGTGTCAAGAAAAGTGGCGTGATGAAGGTAAATGTATTTTTATCAGTTTGTCTGTTTTTCATCGTTATTTGTAAATTGCAAATTTTTAATATAATCACACTTCTGTATTTTAATTCAAAAAATTTGTTTTTGTACAGGTTTAAATGATTGGTGAAATAGAATTTTCGAAATATTTTTTTCTTATATTTATTTTGCGTTTTTCATTTAAAATATCGTTTATCAAGTGAATTTATTTTTAGTTGAACGTTGCCTATCCGGTAACGGCTTGTCAAAAAACTTTTGAAATAGATGATGAAAGAAAGTTGCGGATTTTTTACGATAAACGGATGGGGCAAGAAGTGGATATGTCTTCTATTGATGACCAGTGGAAAGTACGTTTGTCGAATGTTGTGAGTTTGAAAACATTTTATCCCGCGTTTTGTGTAGGGTTACATTGCGAAAATTAGCGGCGGCAACGACAAGCAAGGCTTTCCAATGAAGCAGGGGGTTTTGACTAATCAGCGTGTGCGACTTCTGTTGCGCAAAGGTCACTCGTGCTACCGTCCACGGCGTGACGGTGAAAGAAGAAGAAAATCCGTGCGAGGATGCATCGTTGATGGAAACCTATCAGTTTTGAATTTGGTGATTGTTAAAAAGGGTAATGTACGGATTGTTTTTTAAGTAGAAAATTTAATTCTTCCACAGCATGCATTTTAAAGAATGTAAAGTTTGTAACATGAACGGAGCATAATTTTGTTTTAAATAATATAAATGTTTGTTTTTCTTATTGAAATTTAAAATTATTTGAATAGATTTTATGACTTGGGATTTAATTTATTTCACAGTTGAAATGCTGCATGTGTCAGTTTAAATATATAATAATTTTTAGCAGCGGTGGATGGATTATTCTTTTTTTCAGTTTTATGGATGTGTAATGTAATAATTTTATCTTGCATATTAGTGCATGCTGTTTTACCATTACGAATTTTATTTTGAATAATTGTGAAATTATGTTCTCGTGTTAATGTTTTGCATGTGAATAAGTAAGTACTTGTTTGTCGAATAAGATTATTTGCAGCAGTGTTTTTATGTGATAAATTTTACTCTGTGATAAGGAGAACAGTTGTTCTGTAGCATGAATGTAAAAAGTTGATGATAGTGGCAGGATTTTCTTTTTCAGAATTGAAGTGTAACCAAGTGTTGATCGTGAAAATTTATATTAAGCATATTTAATAAATGTAAATTTTTTGAAATTTTCAGGTGAAGGCGACGTGGAAGGTTTAACGGATAAAAGTATTCCTCGACCGCTTGGACCGAAACGCGCGTCGAAAATCCGTAAACTTTTCAACTTGAGCTATGAAGATGATGTACGGAAATACGTTGTTCGTCGCGAGTTGCCCGCTAAAGATGGTACTTTACTTTTTTTGTTTTATTTTTTAAATAATTTTGCTTATTTTAATGCAAATATATGTAAATTATGCACAAAATCAGGCAAGAAAGCAAGATCGAAAGCGCCGAAAATTCAGCGTCTCATAACTCCGCGTGTTCTGCAACGAAGACGTCATCGCTTGGCTCTGAAACGTCGTCGTGCTATCAAGAGACGAGAACAAGCTTTGGAATACCATAAACTGTTAGCGCAGCGTCAAAAGGTGTGACACGATTGGTTTGTTTCATTATTTTATTATTGTAATTATTTTGCAATGCAGGAAAAAGCAATGGAAAAACGGGCTGCCAGACGATCTGCCAGTTTACGATCCAGCGCTTCGAAATCCATCACTGAAAGTTCCTCTATGAAAAAGTCCCCAATGCCGGCCAAGAGCAAGATCGCCAGCAAAGTTGCCGTACCTGGACCGAAAGTCGTCGAAAAGAAAGGCAAATTACAAAAAGGTCAAGCTGCAGTGAAGCCAAAAGCAGGAACGCCAGCGAAGTCCAAAACCCAGGCAAAGCCGACCGCTACTGCTACTGCTGCTGCTGGCAAAACGACTGCTGCAAAGAAGATGATCGCCAAGAAAACCAAATCTGCAGGCAAAAAATGATTGCCCAAAGTATATGTAAATTCTGATTGAGCAGAATAAAGGTTTTTTGAAGGTGATTTTAATTCTGTTTGGAAAAGTGTTGCGCAATGAAAGAGAAAGATGGGCGGACGTTGAACTTTTATTTCATTTGTGTGTTGGAATTTTGTCTTTTCACTGGTTGACATTTTTGGTAATCAAATTATACGCGCCAACGACAAAATAGCCAACCACGGACACAGTCCAAAGGTGATGACTGATCATTGGATTGTTGTTGTTGATCGTCATGTGCACCATCAACGTGATCGGTATACTCTGCAAAATGACACCGATTGCAACGAATATGGCCGTTTGTTTAAGCATTGACTGTTTGCGCATGGCTTGATATTGGAATATTTCATCTTGGCATTTTCTTTTGTTGTATTTGAAATAGCAAATTGTCAACAAGCATACAAAAGCGCTCAAATATCCGCTGATCGCCACCAGGCCATAATAATACTGTGCCGTTGGCTCGCCGAGCACATCTTCATAATAGCAGCAAAGTGAAACTAAGATATTTTTTCGTCGAAACGACAAAAGCCACAAAACGGCAGCGTTACTTAAAGCGATCATCGATATAACGGTAATGATCCAGGATGCGTTCAGTTTGTGCACTTTGCAATGACTGTGATAAAATAGAACGTTGACAAAATCTACAAACGCCAACATGAATACTGAAAGATGCATCAGCGGTTCAGCAAATGAAAATAATGTGATGTGCGGATAGTACACGATGCAATTGAAAGCATTTGTATAATATTGATCACAATTGGATGACATTTTTATTGAATACGATATCATATGCGATAAACTGTTCAGCGATGTGCCTAAAATATATGCTGAAAACAAATTTATGCAGATAATTTATCTCTTGTCAGTTTTCAAATCACAGTGACATTTTAATAATTTTTTTTAATACTAATCTTAAAATTGTACTTTTTGAATCAGATAGTTTTAATAGTAAACCAAAATTTGTAAATTTTTCAATTGAATTTGCAAATTTGTTTCCATAGATGCTTGAATAATTAAATATATTTTTAAATTTTAGAATAGACAAAAAATATGTGCATGATCATAATTATTTATCATTAATATTGAATTTCATTATTATTTATTTTTATTATGCAATAAATGTGACGAACAGACTAACTAGCAAGTGCGATTTTCCAAGCATACCGGCAATAAGTTTGTCCGAGGTGTTCTTCACGTTGCGCACTTTCAATGCAAACCAAACACTGTTCAACAAAGTCGACAACAAACCAAAAAATATATTTATCGTTCGTAAAATATGCAAATACTGGAAATTTTTATCCTTCAACATGGCGATCATTTATGTGCCCTAATGATGTACAATAACAATCATAATTCGAATCCTAATGACGATTAATAAGCAATAAAGATATTGCAGTTGTCAAGTCATTGTTGGTCACAACGTAACAAGTGGCATGTTGTGGTTAAATAATTTTGCTTGCGAATAGCCAATCCAAGCGGATGGCGAATAGCCGTGATTGATTTTTCACACGAATTGTCAAGTAATTAACACAACTAAATCAGTATGTTCAAATTTCTTTTCATGATATCATTACCAAGCATTTTAATGCGTAGATTATTTGCATAAAATTGTTTTTCTTTGAATTCATAAGAATATTGTCGTATAAAACCACCCGAGACAACGCTGGGCATTATTTGATTTTGGGCAGCAAAATTTAATAAATGCATTTTGAAATTGAAATGCCAAAAAAGCGTCGAGCAAATTGCTACTTCTATTGTCAGTTTTAATAATTAAGCGATATTTCAGTTACCACCTAAAAGTTGCTCATTTCAAATCTCTGTTTTCATTCAAATTTTATTCCAATTAACATTACATCTGTGATAATTGAAACTAAACAACTGCTTTTGTATAAATTTTACAGTCAAATTTATAATTATCAAGGTTAAATAATTTTGATTTCAATACACGCATTTCACTAAATACACACTGAAGCTTTGAAATAATATATCATTTTGGAATTATCCATTTAAATTGCTTGAAATATTCAAAGAATAATGAATGATTAATAATTATTTAAGGTCCAGTTTTTGATTTGTAAAATGTTTTGTTTTTAAAATGTTCGCTTATATATTATTCTGAAAATCACCTTTGCATTTATTTATCTGTTTGTATCAGTGAATAAAATGTAGTAAATAAAAAATTATGCATAACTTTAAACAAGTAATTAATTATAATTATGGGCTAATTGTAACATTTGTAGATGTGTCTGCTAAGTTGTGATTTAATTGTAAAGGTAGTATGAAAATATTAAGTGCAGCATTTTCTCATTTGCACTTTGATTCATGCTTTTTTTCTTATTTAAATACTTTTTACGAACTGGTTGATCTTCATTTGAATTATTTTTTAACGCAAGTTGTGCTGATGCACAAATTTTAGAATTATCATAAATACACCTGTGACAGGCAGTTCTTCATCTTCAAGCTATATAAAGGCTTTATTATGAAAACTATTATCTAAATATCCAAAATCTTTATTCAAAAGGAATCCTGTCTTTTGTAGCAATTCTAATAGCAAAACTTCATTTTCTTGACCAAAAAATGTGTACTGCAATTAAGTAAGGAAATTGTGATTTCAAACTGAATCTATTACTATCTGCTTAAATGCTGAATTAATAAATTACAAAGACATCAGTACAATTATTAGAATGATGCTATTTTATATAAGAAAGTATGATCGTGTGTGTAGTTTTGCTCAAAATCCAGCTAAGCTCTAACTTTTTGCAATTGTATAAATATTATTCAATATAATTTGATTATCAGTCACTGAATTTATGTACATATTTTAAAATTCCTTTATTCCTTTATTTCATTTTATTTATTTTAATTTTACTTTTAAAATGCACCAATTTCAATCTTTATTATATTTATTAATATATTACTGATTATATTTTTTGGTGATTTTAAAGTTTTCCATATCAGGCATGTTTGTGCTTTTGCATTATTACATTAAACTTAATGTTTATAAATTGCAATCAAGTGCATTCAGAAAACTTCCTATGTGATAAATATTCATTTTGATTGTTATTAAAATTCGAACAAACATGAAAGTTTACCAATTTGGCCTTCTACTTTTTTTTGATTAATTAACAAGCAATGAATTTAATTTTGCTAATCTGGCTCTGTGATAATTCAAAATAATTAAAGTAGTAAAAATTAATTTTCTTCGAAAAGAAATTTTTCATTGAATTATTCGCTTGCAATAGCAGCTAGGCTGGTGAAGAAAATGGTGGATATTTGAACAGCTAAACAAATATTAATTACAGAAGACTTGCAAATTATTTCCACAGTAGAGAAAGAGAATTTAGCACCTACCTTTTTCAGCTTAAGATGCTAATTAAATTAAAAGATATTAGCGAAATTTAGCAAACAATGTTCGAGTAAAAATTGCACAAATCAAACAAATTCGCAAAGTGATTTCAAATTAGAATGACAATAATAAGTCAAATTATAATGGAATTACATAGCAATTCATACAAGAGAAAACAACCATGTGCAAAATGGAAGAAATTTTTGTTCATTTGTTTGCATAATTTATTCAAGTTAAACATTTAAACAACTTCATCAAGTTAAACAACTTTTCAGTCACTCTCGTTTATATATGTATGAGCATTTCTGTGCATGGCAAGTCATTACAGTGAAGTATATCAAAGATAAAAGCCAGCTTCAAAGAAAGAAAATGCTAATTAAAGTGGTGTTGTTCATTGTTTGCTACACTAGAAGTGGAAAAGCTGTAAACAAACTGCTGGACTTCGATATTGCTGTACAAGATTGGGTGAATGAGAATTTCATTTCAAGTCTTTACTATTTGTTTTTTGAAAGAATTTCGACGGTCAAAATGACCAACTTATATTCATCCGAAATAATATTGCACCTCTCGAACTGCTCCAGAAGTGAGGTAAATTCTTCAATTAAAAAAAAATTTTTTACTTTAAACAAAATTCTACCCAATTCCATTCATGTTAAACAGTCAATCATTTGCAGTAAGTTTCATAAAAATTATAAAAGTAAATAAGTGATCAGATAAATAAAAGTAGAATTTTTGACAGTTTAACTTTCATTTCATTAATCAAACCATTAATACAAAATAATAATTCAGTATTTTATCATAGATGCGTTGATAGTTTGTTTACTAAATTTTGCTTACTGCTATTTAAAAGTTTATCTTGTAACGACTTTACTTAGCGTACAGTCATGCTATTTATAGGATATAAAATTATTTTGTGAACTGCAATTATTTAGCATTTCATATTTTATAGATGCCATTATCCATGGTGCGTAAAACGAATGGATGCACTGAGCTATCTAAATATGATCCTGACTTCCAGCTCAAGTGTGTACTGCTTCATATTGGATTTCCACGTCTCACTGAAATCATTGATCAACCACTACACTGTTATAGCGCTGCCTTGACAGCACTGCAAGAAATTGATGATCTGGATCTATCTAGTTCTACTCTTTATAAAACGTTACAGATGACATTTTAGCAAATGCAACATAAAAGAAATAAGCTTTGCAACATTACTTGTTGCACTCTTTATCGATATGAATCAAGAAAATTAAAAAAAAAAGAATTTTTGAATAATAATAATAATAAAGTTCAAATCACAAAGTGTACAATAATCTATAGCCTGTAACCAGAAAATATAAAAGAATGTTATTTTTTAATATTGAAGCAGCAGCTGAAAGTCACTTAATAATATCTTATATCCCGCAAGTACATAACTTTAGAGCACTTTTCAGAATTAATACTTGCCATAATAGCAATGTTTGAAAATAATTTATCTGCTACCAGAAAGTGATTATTTTCATTCTTACTAAATTGTTTAATTGAACTACAGCGCCGTAGACTCACTATGCACTGCGTGGAAAAGACTGTAAAATTTTTCTTGTGGCAAACATAAGCAATTAAATATTTTTATATACTATTAAACCACAGGCTGTTCTGAAGCAATTTTAACCTCTGAAAGAAACGAAGATTTTGGGACAAAAAAAAATATGTAAATGTATATATTTTTTCCATTTTCCATATATATATATATTCCTGAAATAAAATCATGAATTAAATAATTTGATATAGTTATTAGAATTTTTAAATAAAAAGATAAAATTAACATACATGAAATTAAATTATTAAGAAGCATATGTACATCAGTAGAAAAAAGTAAAACTATTGAAAAAAAAGGAATTACCTTGACAGTAAATATCTTAATTACTTTAAAATTTATTTTTAGAACACTAAATTTTAGAATTAACACATTGATTTTTCCTTTGTTAAGAGTATTTCATTAACTATTCTTAGACATACAATTTTTTATAGAATAACAGATGATTTAAAAAATTTTACTTATTTCTTGAAAAAAATTCATGATTTTAAAAATAAGTTTACATTTGAAATGAAAATTAATATTTCAATTCATTTATATTTAGTAATTTCAGTTCTATAATTATGAATTCATAATTGAGAACAGTGAATCAATTCTGACATACAAATTTATGAAAATTATAAGAAAATAAACCTCATTTAGTATATTTATCTGCTCTGTGCATTTTCCAAAAATATTGATAATAAATTTAAAAATAGAATTTTGATTTATGTCAATGCAATTAGCAAATTATTCAGATTTACACATGGAATTTACATGAAAACAGTACAAGTAATTCACTTATTTACTTAAATTCATCGAATGTGAATTTGAGGATCGTCTTTTTTTGCATATATATACATTTATTCACATTTATTTCTTGTTATAAATGGACTCACCAAATCACGCTGCTCTTAAATTTTGTTAAAATGAGGTACATTTTAGCAATTTTAACATTTTATATCATCTGTGTTAAGAATTGCATTAATTACAATAATGAAGCATCAGAAGAATTTTTATTGGCTATCCAAGATTTATTGAACGCCAAATACATTAAAGGCAAATATTACATTGCCAAGGAAATGGAATCGACTGCTCTGTTACCTCCTTTTTTTTCTACGAAAATCAACTTCCAAGTTTCAAATTGTACTAGAAAACAAGTAACATTTTTAATTATTACTTCCATGTGAAATGTAATTTCCAATGATTAGACAATTATACATTATCAAATAAAAAATACCATCTTAATAATAATAATTCTTTTTGAACAATAATCTGCAAAGAACATTAAAAGCTTAACATATATTATATGAAAACAAAAACCATTATAAAAGGAAACTTCATTTCTTTTTTATTTCCATATTTTGTGGTTTTATGCTTTTTATTTCAGTTTCCGATTGACATGGTGCGCAAGAAAAATGGATGTTCTAGCACTGGTTCTACAAATGATGCAATAATTTGTACAGCACTTCACCGAGGATTGTATGTTCCTTTTCAGAAGTACATGGAACCACTGTTGCACTGTTACAAAGCAAACTCTTCTGAAACTTTCGAAGCTGAAAAGAAAATCTTTTTGCATTGGAAGCTTGCATATGCTAATTTAGTTTCTGGATTAGAATAATTTGTAACAAATTTACTTATATAACTCTTACATTTGTCAAACTGTATTATTTAAATGCAATAAGAACTCTTTAATGTAAATTTATACAAATATTAGTTTTAAATATTTCTCAATAAAAATCAAAACAGATTATCAAACATCAATCCAGATTTTTTGAAAAACTGCGCAGAAAAGTGCATCATTCATGATTATATATCATTGCAAGTTGAACACAATCAACTTGGAATATACTTTACAGCTGATGACTGGAATTGCCTGAAATAAATGAACAATAACGATTCGATAATAATGATAATTGATTAAAAAAATTTAAAAAATGCAAGATTAAATCATATTGAATTAATTTTACAACATACTTATGAGAAATACTTTAAAATTGCCTATGTTGGAAATCAAAGGCACTTTGTGCTATCTTCATTGTAAATCGTAACTTTTAGCTACGTAGAAATGATTACACTAATCTACAGTCGTTGCCAATCAACGAATGCAATCTTAACTGTTTAGATGCCAATGTTTCCTTTTGGGAACATGATATTTGAGGCCAAATATCTGTGTGAGGAGAAGGTTAACACACCCAATTTTTTTGTTGTTTAGATATTGTTGAGTTTTATTTCATAGTTCCATTCTGCTAAACTACAGCCACGGTTTCCTGAGATAATGGACCCCAAAATATGCTAATTTTCGACTTTTTTAACCTGTCTCGCTCTCAGTTCGTTTTCTATTTAAAAAATTGGTGTCAGCTGCATATAATTAACATGGAATGAAGAAGAAGAAGTTGTCTATCAAATAAATATTGTTTTATTATTTTATAACTAAGTGGCAGCTGACAGGTTGGTGGGAAAGTTTGATGTTCCCAAATGGGAATATTGGCGCTTGGCATTAATAAAAATCACGTATTCCACACCAAATCCTCTTTGAGTATAAGTACAGCTCGAGGTTGTTTTTTGGTCACAGCGAACATTAATGGTGAGATCTACACCTCTGTTCTAACAACTGACACATTCATTTGTTCCATCTTTCTCATTATTTGGTTGTTGTTGGAGACAGCTGTATCCAAGTTTCGGTCAACTTTGACCAAATGATGCAAGGCCTGTTTACAGCTGTCAGCTCAGTTGTCTCAGTTCCCATTTAGACTACAGCCCTACTGCCATTCTGTAAAGTTGTCGTTATTTGAGTTGGTGATGGCTTCGAGATTTCTCACGTTGGAAAACGCTATAGACTATTTAGAGACCTTACCCCCAGAAGACCAAATCAATGCAGAAGTTTGTCAGTTACCACCCTGTGAAGATGGCAACCTGACTGATGAGGAGCATATTGAGGAAGACGATTTAGATGAAGTGATGCCACTAGATGTCTGTGGTGGGGTAGACGTTACCGTGGATAGCGATCGAATTGTGAATGAAGACGACGTGACGACGAATAAAGGCTACGGGTACAATTCGAAATGCCAGAATACGCAACTGCCCCTTATGAAGCCGGAAGTAATAATGAAAAAATGCCGAGGATATTTCGAACATGCATGTGATGGAGAAATGTATGTGTGCCGATGGAATGACAACGCTGCAGTAACTATTGCATCCAATTATCATACACATTTTCTGGTTAAAACTGTAAAAGGATATTCGAAAGCTGAGAAGAAACATGTCGATATAACAGAGCCAAACATCATACGGCAGTACAACAAATATATGGGCGGTGTGAATGTGATGGACAAAGTGTTATCTAGTTATCGACCGAAATTCAGATCAAGAAAATGGTGGTGGAATTTATTTTCACATGCGTTGAATATGGCCGTAGTGGCAGCTTGAAAATTGCACATGGAGCTGCATACAGCAACCAATGACCGGCTGTCACATTTACAGTTCCGCCGGGAAATCACCATCCATTTATTGCACGCGAGGCCATTCGTAAGAAACCACCCAGGGCCACGGTCACACTTACCAATAAGACTCCGGACTTCGTACGGGCACTACCTCCAATCATGTGCCCAAGGACGATGTGCAGTTTGCCAAAGAAACTGCAGAAATGAATGTGTTCAGTGCAGAAAAAGGCAACACCGAAATTGTTTTCCGTCTTATCACGGCTTAGCATAATTTTATCAATATGTTTCTACTGTAGAAATAAATTTATATTATCCACAATGTGACGTGAAGTATGAAACCTTTAATATTGAATTATTGGTAAAATTGTTAAGCCCAAGTGCCAATGTTCACATGCCATACCACATGAACATACCAAAAAAGTGGGATGGTCCCACTTGGGCTCAATTTTGTTCCCATTCGGTCCCACTGTTCATTTATTGGTCGTTGTCCTCGCTATTTTATTAGTTCGTAATCTCGCTATTTTATTAGACCGTAAAGTCTTTTTCGTATTGGTTTTCCTTGTCTAATTGCTCATTGATTCAAATCTTTCCCTTGTGATTAGCTGTAATATTTTCTCATTTCATTGGTTCAAATATTCCATTTTGGATTACGTAACTTTAATAGCAGTGACGTAACATAAAAAATGGAAATATTATTTCAAAATTTTATTGTGTCTGTTTGAAGTTTCTTCATTCATTGAAATTTTGTTTATTTAAATATATAATTTGTGGTGAAGTTTATACTTTTTCATGATCAGCTTTCCCGAATAGAATTTTTATCTTTATTCTATATTTTATTGTACCAAAGTGACGTTATATCAAATGCGATAGTAATAATTCAGAAAAAACAATACAAAAAATAAGTTAAATGGTGATTTTTATTTTTCACTAGCCAACAGCACTAACAACAACAATAGTAAACAACATATCAGTGAACCACATTAACAAAGTGGTATCAGGGCGATATCAAAATTACAAATTATTGTTTGTGGATAAAGATTGACGCTAAGGACAGCCGCTTTGTTTATTGAAGTTTGAAAAATAAACTCTTATTTGCCAATATCTTCAACCGTACATAGCAACAGACTACTGGCACCAGCTTACTCGCCACAATGGCATGGATGGTAAAATACTATTGATATCATTGAGGTACAACCTTGAATGTACCATCCGTACCCCAAGTTTTTACGGTTGCCATCAGTCTATATAGGCCAGGTGCTCATCTACCCGGTAGGTTTCAACGTGATCTTTTCGATCGATCCCAGCCGGAACTTCTAAATCTGTCCACACTGAACCCCCGCAGCCTTCTTTATCTTATACCAAAATAAAGTAATTGTTAATAACTAGGAACACATGCTATACATTCAACGCATACTTTTGAACATCTCCAATATTTCTGTTTGCGGGCACGTTTTAATTTATATATCCTGCCTACCATACCACCGAATTGGACCAAATCCCGCAATGATTTGGTACAAGATGTAACTCAGGGACATCAGCCATAACAAGAAACAGAATAAAAAATGATTCGAATAACTCTGGAACGCAAAGCACTGAACGCAAACCCAACACAAAAAGTGAAAATAAATTGTACAGTTTTGAATTTCATTTTTAAATAACCATTTTTGCAACAATATTTAGTTTTCATTTTATATTTTATCTACAATCGAAGATCAACTTTTAATATTCCTTGTAGCACTAATGCTTTTTGTTGATACTGACAGAATAAAATTAATCACACACAAATAGCGCACGAATGCTAACATCGAAGAACGTGATGTCCACTGCAGAGTGAATTTGAAGCAGCTTTAACTGCTATTCTGCTTCGTGCTGTCCTTCGCTTCCTTTTTGCTTTCAAAGTGTTTTACACTCATTTATCTCAGTTCATCAAATAAATTACGTTTCAGCTAGCAATTAAATGAAATTTATGCATTAAATGCTTTTCCGTTTGTCAGAAAATATTCTGATGATTAACTAATGGCGATTGTAATACAATGGAAAAATCAACAAGTGATGAATTGTCCACAGCTGCAGTTGTCAGCTTAAACTAGGCATGGCAACTGCTAATTTGTTAGCATCGAATTACATTTTTGATTCCCGTTTGACTGTTCTATGAAAATCTTTCTTGTTAGCAATCAAAGAATTTTATTTTCAACTTCAGAAAGTTTTGACTTTTTTCATCAGTGTTATTGTTAAAAGTCGTATATTTTATTTAAATAGAAAATTAAAAATCTGCAATATTACTTACAAGTCAAAGAACAAATTTATTTATATATTTCGTGTAAATTGTAAACTTTATATTTCAACATCTGAAAAAACCGACTAGTGCGTTGGTGAACACTTAAATTGCCATCTGTTCTCATTTCCATTTGCAAGCTTTCAATGTATATTTCAATGATAACAAAATATTTAAACATTTCGCATCAAAAGCTGCGCCTATGATGTAGCTGATCTGTTTGATGTTGCATTTCAAATTACATTTGAACTTGGTTA
>NW_003526943.1:6219933-6291856 GCF_000181795.1 Trichinella spiralis | reverse complement strand
TGAAACGCGTTGAAAAGTGGGACCCCCTCGGATTTAGACCGCTTAGAAGCATCCCACTTCTGCCAGGCGGTACATACATAGGAAAGTCGGTGAGTTGGGACTGTAAACAAGATATAGAACTGAAGAAGAGACAAAGAAAGATAAGAATGCTCCTGGCCACCGCTTTCCTCCCTGTACCGCAAATTGATACGGGTGTTAGCCTGCCTGAAGCAGGCACTACGGGTACATTAGCCGCTTTATTTCAATATTTTCGGCAGGAGTGGATGACCGATGAAAGACTGCCGCTTTGGAACGTTCGTAATGTAAATATTAGGACAAATAACCACTTGGAAGGTTGGCATAATCAGCTCAACAGAAAAGCGGGTAAAGGTCATAACGGGTTACATGAACTACTCCAGCTCCTGATAGCGGAACAGGGTGTGATGGACACCCTGATTCAACAAGTGCTATCAGGAAACGCTACCGTTGGTGACTTAAGACGGGTAAACAAGGTTTATGCTGAAAAGCAACAACGAGTTGCACAATATACCTGTGAATATACCAACGGTAGTCATACCCTGGAGCAGTTGCTTGAAGCATTAATGTACATAACGCCGGAGCTGATTTAATGCCGCCTTCCAAGTGGTTTTGTATTATTGATTGTTTTTCTCATTTTTCATTGTTTCTATTTGCTATTATTGATCACTTGTTTATTTTACTTATTGTTGTTATCATCTATTATTTACTATGTCATTCTCTTATTTACTGTCAATATAGTTGTTTGGCGTTGAAAAATAAAAATTATTTTGATGTATTTGACCTACTGCTATTTCATTTCATTAAACTTCATTTAGTTACTATAATGAAATAGAAAACTTAATTTTAAGTTTCAATTTTTTAATAACTAATTGTATTACATTGATTACTAAAAGCTGTCATTAAAATACATGAATGTAAAAACAACTGCATTTGACAAACCTGACATCAAATATACTATCAAATCAAACAAATATCAAATAAATGTTACGTAATCAATTGTTACGTATTCAAAACATTTGTACCAATGAAATAAATATTGCAGCTAATCAAAACGGAATAATTTGAGCCCATCAAAAGTTCAAGAGAACCATTCTCATAGCGCCACAGTTATGCAATGAGAACCTACGGCATTATCATCCAATGCGAAAACGATTTCCAAGAACTAATTGGAAAACGCGATCGAAATTCTAATCGTCTTTGACTCTCCGTGTTGAGAAGTATGTGCTGAATGCACTGCATATGCTACTTGTTACTAACGATTAGTTTGTTTTGGTGTAGAATAAGTAATGCTGCAATGGTGCAATATCCACCAACTTGGACGTGACAAATGTGCTAAATTAGATGCTAAGAAACCAGTATTTGATAATTAGAATGCATAAAGAGCGACAACGAATGAAATTTAGATGCATGCATCAGTGCTATTAGTTAATTGCAATGAAATTTACTGTGAGAAAGTAGGCAGAGTTCGTTGAGGAAATCAGAGCTACCCCAGACCTATAAATTCCTGATGAATTTAAGAGAATAAAGTTTTGAAATAGAGCCTACGGATCTACTCTGAACTCTACATGAACTCTGAATTTTGAATCATCCAAATATTTGCATAGAGTAAATTATTCGTAACTGGCGCTATATATATATGTATATGAATGATTAATGAGCAGTGTAGTTACTATGACTTTGAGTGTTAAAGCCTCTAGCTCATTTTTTGTGTATCACTTGTTACTTCCTGCTATAATAATGCGTTGTAAGTTTTCTTGTTTGATTGACACAGCCTATCGTCAGTTATTTTTCAACATGAAGTCTGAAAAAGATTTTGCTGTGGGAAAGTGTATCCAATTACATTCTGGTGTTTGTGATACACCAGCAGTAGGTGCACTTTGGAGCAGTTTCTAGAAGCTATAATACATATATAGATCCAGAACTAATTTAATGCCGCCTTCCAAGTAGTGGTTTTGTATTATATTTGTAATGTATTGTCTCCTTTGTCATTTTTCATTGTTTTTACTTTGCTCACTGATATGTGTCGCTTATTGCTGTGATAATTGTTGTTGTTAAATAATGAAAAATAAATATTGCAGTTTTTATTTTTCTGCTGTTTTTGATGAATTATTCGATATAACTTTTTCGTGATACAATAAAATGTAGAATAATAAAAGGAATTATTTTTGAAAATATTATTAAAAAGTATAACACTCAAAGTAAATTATTATATTTTATTATATTTTATATATTTTACATATACTTTACATATTTCATGAACTGTGCTGAAGGTAACTTAAATAATTTGAAAACCAAAGAAGTTTCATTACTGAAGTTATGAAAATTGTAGGGAAATATTTGGACCAATTAAACGAAAAATGTTACAGCTAATCACAATGAAAAACTTTAAACCAATCAACCATTAAAGAAAAGAACCAATTAGACAACGGTACAAACGTCTAATAAAACAGCGCTTTCAACGACCAGTAGGAAAGCACGGTAAAAATTTAGCCTAATTTAGACCATTATTAGCAAAATATCATTAATTTCAATTAAAATTTGAAAATGCTAAAAAATTACACTTAAGAAATTATGAAAGTTGCAATGAATATATTTTCACCAATGAAACGTAAAATGTTGCAGCCATTCACAATTAGAAATTATCAGCAAATGAAATATTAGAAATTATCAACTAATGGAATCCCGATTCTTGGAGGCCAATAAACTCCAATCATAATGTAAAACAACTTTCGATCAATGAACGAATGAAGGAATGAAAATTTCAAACCAAGACGTGAACACTGCAGTCAGGGAAAATTTCACCCTGCCGGCAAAAGTTGAAAAATAATTGCACTGTACTGAAAATTCAGAATGTTTTTTGGTTAATATTTTATGCTTTTCAAAATTCAAAAATATATTTAAATATTTTATACATAGCTCATACAAAAAGTGACCTTTAACAGAAACAGAGCACTGATGAAACGCGACAACCGGCATCTGCAAAAGGTCATTGGCCAGTTTTTGAAGAATAGGAAGTGTAGGGGAAACAGGTTTCACTGTTACTATATTTTTGACAGAACAAGCAGCGTCCGTCTAACTTTTTCAACCAAAGGTCGAGGACAGGCCTCAATTTTTGTCTGCACAGACAGTTGTAAAAATGAACACTGAAGAGGATTTTCAAGCAGAAATCACAGCTTGAAGAGAAGTTGATATAGAATATATACATATAAATTATGCTGCGTCGAAAATGGAGAAGGCGAACTGGACTAATATGTATAATCATATTTTCTTTTCTTCTATTGTGGTTTTGCATCACCAATATCATGTTATATACTGATAGTGGACTTTTTGACATAAAATCAGACATGTGGAAAAATGAAGACACAGAAAGGAAAGGGATTAAAATGCAAGTCATTGTTGGTCATTTTAATGGACCCTTACCAGATGATAGATCAAAAATTAATTACACTGAAGGTAAATTATTATACTGCATTTTTAAAAATTTTGAATATTAATAATCTCTTTGACTTTTTTGTTTAGAAGAGTTGAACGCAAACCGATTTGCACCAATATCTGAAATGGGTGAACTTGGTCGTTCAGTTAATTTGAATGATAATGATTCAAAACTTGCAAAGCATCTTTTTCAAATCAACCAGTTCAATATTGTAGCAAGCGACCGAATTCCATTGAATCGAACACTTATTGACGCTAGACGCGCAGCTTGTCGTAATAAAACTTACTCATCCGCTTTACCAACAACAAGCGTTATAATTGTATTTCACAATGAAGCATGGTCAACTTTACTTCGTACTGTTTTCAGTGTCATCAATCGATCACCAAAAAAACTGCTTAAAGAAATCATCCTTGTTGATGATTGTAGTCAAAGAGGTATTTTAATAAGTTTTTTTGCAATTATTTTCCTTCCATTGTTTTCTTACAAATGAATTATAAATAAGTCAGCAGAAAACTTTGAAAATTCTTAGAATCTTAAGAAAGTAATTTTTAGCTTGATTTTCAGAGCATTACTTCCTTATAAATAAAAAATTATCTAACATTCATCTTATTCAATAGTTTTTAAATCTAATGATATGCAGGAGCATATTTTAGCGTGAATTTCAGAAATCTGTCCTGTTATTTTAGATAAATTATAATTAAATTCAACTGTTTTATATAGAAAGCCACAAGCAGCTGCAAAGATATTCTAGTGGCAAGTGCAATGTCACAATCTTGCTACAATTTGCATTTATATTTCTTCTTTTAGCAAAAGCTAATTACAAAATTATGTGACCAATGGTTGATTATTATCAAGTCATTCATCTAATCATGATGACGATGTTTTATAGGCTGAATTTAGAATAGAACAAAACGCTTTCTTTTCTTTGAAAATTTAGGCATCATTTTCTCCATCATATTTACGTAAATAAAAATTTTTTCGGCGTTAGATGTTTTTGCATTCATTATTAGGCTGTTGATTCCATTTTTTAAATAAAATAATCATGACTGTAAAATCTGCTTATTTTAAGTTACATAAAAATGTAAATTAATATTCTGCAAATACACCAATTTCCTGCTTAACGCTCATGATGCGATCCTAAACAAGTGCGTTAGTCAAAACAGCGTTCAATGGATTCGTTATTGCACGTGTTTATAGTAATTTCATATTTAGAGAAGTACTTTTCCTTTGCATTTTTGAGCTGTCATCATTTGCACAGTCTCTTGCTGACGTAATATACTGAACATACCAAAAATACACGACAAAATATATAAAACCTAACAATTTATCTAACTTAACAGAATTTATAAATCAGCATTATCGTGAGCGACTCACTGAGTGATTGAACATATGAGATTAGTCAAGTGAATGAGCTGATGAGTAAGCAAAAATAAGTCGCGTGACACACCAGTTAGAAATAACGCTTAACGGGGTATGGGTGCAAATAGAAAAAAAATATGTTTTTCTGCAAAAATTATAGCTATAGTGATTATGCAAAAGTGCCTCTATTATATTATAAAACCATTGCCATTTACAAAAATTAAAGCAAAAAGGCTTATTTAATTTGAAGTGAAGATGTTGTTGGTAAACTTATCAGAGTTTAAATGAAACAGTTTGAAATGAATTATAATTTTCAGCATTTTTGAAGAAAGCATTGGATAATTTTGTGTTAAATCTTCCCGTTCCTGTTTTGATTGTTCGTTCTAAAGAGCGAATTGGATTAATTCAAGCCAGAATACTTGGTGCTGAAAAAGCTTCAGGAGACGTACTGACTTTTCTAGATTCTCACTGCGAATGCACTGAAGGGTGGTTAGAACCCTTATTAGACAGAATTGCTTTTGATAGGTAAAAATAAAATTTTATATCAATTTGATTTATGTATTTAATTATTTTAAATTATTTCATTAATAAAATATTTGCATTGTTTAAAGAAAAGAAATATTTATAGAAAAATTGCCGTTGCCCCAGTTATTGACGTAATTAATGATGAGACATTTCAATATCAGAAAGGAATAGATGTCTATCGTGGTGGTTTTAATTGGAATTTACAATTTCGATGGTATTCATCTCCACCATCTGAGTTAAAACGCAGAGGCAATGATGTTACTCATCCAGTGAGGTATGAAAACTTTGATTACATTTTGATGCAAAAATTATAATTTTAGAACTCCAACAATAGCAGGTGGACTTTTTTCCATTGATCGTCAGTTTTTTTTTGAAATTGGAGCTTATGATAAAGAAATGAAAATATGGGGTGGTGAAAATTTAGAAATGTCCTTCAGAGTAAGGCAATTTTTAGTTATTAGTTTTTCAATTTCAACTTTATATTTAATGAAAAAATTCTAAACTTTTAACGTAAAACATGTTCATATGTACATTCTTAGACTTTGATAAAAAAATTAATATTGATTTTAAAGATTTGGCAATGTGGTGGTCAATTAGAAATTATACCGTGCAGCCATGTAGGACATGTTTTTCGTAAAAAGTCACCCCATGACTTTCCCCGTGGTAATTCAGCCAGGACATTAACTACAAATTTAGTGAGAGTAGCTGAAGTGTGGATGGATGAATGGAAAAGTTTATTTTACATTATTTCTTCCGGTAAGTTTTCCACAAGTTCAAAATGCTATTAAAATTAAAAATTTCATAATAATTTGTAGCCGCTAAAAATATATCTGAAATTATTGACGTTAGCGAGCGAAAAGAACTTAGAAAAAGATTGAAATGCAAAAGTTTTGCATGGTATCTAGATAATGTTTGGCCAGATCATTTTATGCCGCAAGATAATGCATTCTTTGGTAGAGTAAGTAATGCTACGTAAAAAGTGTAAAAATTTTTTTAAAATTTAAGAATTTAGAAAGCAAAATTATGCATAAAATCCTAAATTGTATCAAAAAGTATAGTCTTTACTTATTTACCATTTTAGCAAAAAAGCAGTTTCAATCAATTCATCAAATAGTTCAAATTAAAAGATTGTATTTTATTCATTTTCATGCTATTTACCCAGCATAATTATTAAAAACAATAAATTAATAAGATAATATATATGCTTATTTATTTAAATACTTTTAGCGTGTATATTTTAATTTGTACGTAAAATTGTGGCGTTTAGATTCGTAGTGTTCCGTCAAACACTTGCCTACAGCTTGTATATGTTCATGCTGCATTAAATAAGAAAAATGAAAAACGTGTATCAGCTGAGCGGTGCACAACATATACAAATATGCTGCAGGTACTTTATATTTTATTTATATTAAATCAATTTCTGTCTAGATAAAAAATCAAGCTAATGGTTACTGTTTGGTTAATAAATTGAAGAGCGTAGCTAAACGGAAGAATTCCCTTGATGTAGAAGTCTGTACAGTTGGGTTCGATATGTGGCAGGTGGGTTTATAGAATCAAACAACCATACAGAGGGGAAGGCGTTAAAATTTATTAAGGAAAATGATTTTTATTTTTTTATCATATTCGCTTGAAACATAGTGTTTTTGTTAGCTCAAAATGTTGTACATTTCAAAAATTAAAATTTCCTTCAATCATAATTTATCAGATAATAGTACAGTAAGCAATTATTAAGAAAAAAGATCAAAAATGAATTTCAGTCCACTTATTTAAATTCGATTACTTACTTAGATGTGGAATCTTTATGAGAATGGGTATTTGAAAAGTGATGAGCACCAATGTCTTGGAGCGACCGAAGTTATTAACGGTCATTGGATTGTGCAGTTAAAAGAATGCAGTGAATCAGACAGTGAAAAATGGATTTATTCAAAATCAGTAACTAAAATTTTTATAATCATGATATTACAGTTTCGAACAGAAATTTTTTATTTTTTAGAAATCCCTGCTAATTCATCGTCAAAGCAGTTTATGCTTGAATGCTCCGGTAAATTTCGTTGAGGTATCTGTTGTTCATTTACCAACGCTTGAAAAGTGCAATTCACGTCATTCTTCTCAATTTTGGAAACTTGAAGATTTCAACTGGAAAATAAAAGCGTAAAAATTGCTTTTATATTCAAAAGCTATTTTATTTTCTGTTGTAAAATTATTCCAAACAAAAGTGGAAAATAGCGAACATATTCTCATGATCTCTTTATTTGTTGTTTTTTTTTGTTTTTGCTTTTTCCTGAAATAAAAATGAAATGCATAAAAGCAAAATGAATAAAATATAAAGCCATTTTAACAACTGTAACAGCATTACATACTGACTGTAACAAAAGAAAAGAAATTTCAAGTAAATAACTAATACAGTAGGAGGAAATAAAATTGCGTGATAAAGGTTAAAGCGTTTTCAACGCGGCCTTTCGTTATGAGGTATAGTAAGGCCAGCGGATAGGTAGTATGTTGCAGCATTTGTAACTACTAACGGTAAAGTCTTTCAACATTATACAACAATTAATTTTAATTTTCAGAAGCTTTCCCATGAAAGATTTAGTACAAAATTACTTCTACCAAATTTTAGTTACTTTTTATTTTTACCACCATGCAAAACTACAAAATCAACTTTTGAAACAAGCAGCACAAAAATCAAATTTCATATATGAGATGCAAAACTGCAGGCTTTATCATAGCTTAAATGACATATTTCAAAAATGTGAACTTTATTGTTTTTTAAATAATTTCTTATAAATTCAAAAGCTTTATTCAATTGAACATAGAGTATTCTATAAATTTAAATAAAGATTTACAAGGAAGATTTATTTGTCAGTATAAAAGCAATATACACAGCATGGAATTATTTCATGAAATAGTGGTATAAATAAAGTGATAGTAAATAAAAGCAGTAGAAATTTAAAAAAAAGCAACCAAACCAAAAATGAAACGTTTCTTTTAAGATGGTTTTTTCAACTCTTTTCGGCGGTGGTAATAAACAAGGTGACGAAGTTGCCCTTCAGATACATCGCATCCTTTCTTAATTAAAATATTGTGTATTGTCTTCATGTCATTTATGCCTTTCTTTAAGCATTGCAAGACCTTCTCTCGTGTCGGTGATGGCAGCCGTGTAGTTGGTTTTCGAAAACTGTGATTGTGCACAACACCTCCATAAGACTCTACAGTACCATCAGCTTCACATCTTGCAGAAAAGTAAGCATCACAATACGGAAACTTTCTCGTTTCTTTACAATGGTAGCGGATCTGTAGAACGTTTTGCGTGCGCCATTTTCGTTCGTCTTTCTTTGCCATGTTCAATTTCACCATTTGCTCATGCAACTCGTCTTTATTAGAGAATACCCAATGTTGAAATAAACTTCCAGATGAAACTTCGCTTCCAGTTGTATCTTGGCTCATGATTCCTACAACAGAAGACAAACACTAGAAATGATTGAAATGAAATAGGCAAAAGTGAAAATTTTAAAGCAACCAATCTGCTCCACTGACAAAGCAGCTATGCTAGCTAAGATTGGCGAGCGGCGATTAAAACCAGCCCTCTTTGCCGCTTGCCTATGTCACGAGCGTAGCAAAACGAAAACCTTTAACACTGAACGCCGCCGTTGAATTTCATCAAACCGACCGGCGTTGTTTACTACAAGAAAACTACTGAGCATAAAATATTGCTCATACTTTGACAATTTTTTTCAAAAATACTTATTCACCATATTGATAATTGTTATTCGTGTATTTTTCAGATGCTTTCACACATAAGCTTGTTTTTCATTTTCAGCTGAGAACAAGCATGCTTCTCTGTCATAAATAAGAAGAAAATCTACTTACCCTTTAAAATCGTTCAGTCTCACTTCCACGCACATACCAACTTCACCATCACGCTGTTGAAGCTCTGTTTGAAATTTTGTGTATGAATTTTAGTTGTTCAGTTAGCCAGCGACTGAAGCGCCGCCTGGCGAGGTCGTTTTGATTTTGCCAATGTAATTCAACTATACGAAAGTCAGAAATTTTTGCCGATATTGATTTTTGATAACATGCAAGCAACAAAAAGAAAAATAAAAACAAGCTTCTAAAATCAGCCAAAATGAATGCAGCGATCGTTTTAGAATTTATTTATTCAGTTGACGATAAATACAAAATAGTAAGATTAAGATCAAAAACGAAGCATGCAACTTTCTGAAACTAAAAATAACTGTGCATGCTTTTTGTATTTTTATTTTATGATTTGCTAATAATTATTACAAATAAGTGTACTAAAAGTTGAAAATTTCTTCATTCTTGTTTACTTGCACTAGGTTCATTTTGCTGATTTTAAAATTTGCATTTAGTAATTTTTTTCCATTCCATTCTACTATTTTGATACTTATTTAAATTTCCAATTCATATTTTTATTAAATTTTTAAATTTTATAAAATTTAAATTTTTTGAAATAAGAACAACATTTCACAATAATGAATACAATACTGTTTCAGATTGTATAATTCTTAATTTTTATCCAAAACTTTTGTTATTCATAAGTTTTCTTCAAATTCTAGTATTAAAAAAATGCTGTGTTATAAAAAGAAACGTTTTTATAAAGAAACAAATTCTCACTGGAATATTTTTGACAATAATAATAGTTTTCTGCAACTTTTATATTTCATTTGAATAAAATAAGCAATTCATTCCATATTTATTTACATTTTTTTATTATCGATTTTTTATTTGATTTTTTAATTTTCCCTTCTGGAAACTAAAATGAAACTATTCACTTTTCACTGACGACCGTTAAAGAAAGTACCATTTCTGCTGGCAGCTTCTCAAATGAATTCAACAGCTCACTTGCCACATTTTTCATTGTTGTTTTTCCATTGCAGTTCAGCACGCTTGCTTGATTTGAGCAACAATTCCCATCATCATATTTCACTGACAATACTAGTCTAAGAAAACCATAATGTATTGTTGGTGCTTTAAAAATTAAAACATTTTCAATTCATTTTCCAGAGTTTTTTAAGTAATTCTTCTAGCATATATGAATTGAGTGCAGTTATTAGAATGATAACTAAAAAACTTAATTATTGTGAAACTTTGCATTTCAAATTGAAATATCCAGCTTTAACTTCCGTGAACTGCTGAATGAATCTCTATGTGTAGAAAAGAATGATCTTTTAAAAAATTATTCACTTCAAACTTCATCCTTTTTATTTTCTCAAAAGTAGTTTCTTGCAAATCTCGACAGAGCATTCACAGAAATGAGTCATCTTATGGTTGACTTGCCAATGCTTCCCATGTCCAATATTTTTGTTCTATAATAACTTAGCTAGAATCATTTCTGTTGTCAGATGAAACTCCATACTTGTACTACTGGCATGACTTTTACTTGAACAAAAAGTATTAACCTTTGGTGTAGTTATCATTATCTTTTGATTGTATTGCTCAAATGATTCAGTATCCAGTGTTTAGGTGACCACTTTGCAAGAGGGAGAGCATCTGGGAACGTTCTTGCCCAATCCTGCTGGGCATTATTTCTCAAAATTAAATTCTAAGTATATGCAAAATAAGAAGAACAATACCTTCCTTTCCTAGTAATACTGGAAAATATACCAGTTGTTGTGCAGTTAAGCGGCAATTCTTTTCATCCTGCCTTTCCTCTTCTTCACGCTAAATGAAAATCTCAAATCAAAACTTATTATGGCAGTTTTGACAAAGGAAATATACAAAATAACTACAGTAGGGTGTTTTGCAGTTGCTGCAACGGGTATTGCGCTTTATGTATTTTTTGTTACAAAATGCGCATCTTTTTCTGACGCCGCTGATGGTTGCTATTCTATCATCGTTATTCCCATGCCTTCAATCGCTTTCTTATTCAGTAAGACAATGATTGTGGCAGAGTTTCTGAAAAATGCTTCCCACAAGATTCGTCCCGCATTCCATAAGAGAGTCTTCTTCAGTGTGATTTCTTGGTCTTCCGCTCTGGATGTTTGCAGTCCCACCAAACACACGCACACACGCCTACGCAGTCCAAAATGTTGAACTAAAAAGACCATTGGCCACTGATGAATGCTCTGCCTGCAGATATACAATCAGACTAGATGGTGAAAATTGTCTACGCCCCATTTGGTTTGGTTATAAAGCAGTACAGTGTCGTGTTTCCTTTCCTGATCTTCCTCGTAGCATCATCGTGATGCATTGTCAACATAGACAATATGCATTTGTTGCGTTTTGGTATTTAGCTAACCATTGTTAGCTGACGATGAGCACACTGATGAGCCAGCCTGGCACCCCTGGTTTGTCATTTGTGATAATACATCTCTTCGGTTTCTACGCAAAGTTCCTACTACAGTTGTTCAGTGAGCCAACAGATTTTCAGTCAACTGTACGCTGGTAAAAAGTTGTCTCTTGTAGTGTTTCTTTCTTTTCCACACTAGGGTCGTAGCAGTTGCTTCACTAGACCTGCCTCACTTGTTGATACTTTATGTCCAGGTTGTCGGTCAAGATATATTTCACCTTCCAGAGGATATGATGTTCCAGCCTCGAAACACCAGAAGATCTTTATGCTGTACTTTCTAGGCTTTCTTAGAAGATACTGACAAAATGTGTTTCATCAGCTTGTCGGCACTAGCTGCTCATCAACGGTCAGGAAAGGAGAGAGTTTGTAAAGTCTTTTGGTATTAGCCATGAACAGATTCTAGCAGATGAAAAACACAATATGAGATCGTAAATAACATTAAAAACATTTCATGTTTTGCTATATTTCATATTTTATGCCAAACTTTGGATAAGACGAGATATAAAAGCAATCTGAGATGTCAGTTTCATCTACAACATGTGCTGATATGGTGAAAAGAAATATCAGTGTGTGTAATGGTTGAAAATTAAAAGTAATAAATGTGTCTAAAAAAATCAGCAGTTGTTCTAATAAATGAACCATAGGCTGAAGTGAAAACCATCGCTTTTTATGAAAATTGCCGCAAACAGCCGAGCACGTCAAAAATCGTCTGCCTCACATCTCCACATTTCTGAGACCCGTTTTATGCATATTTTTCCGCGTTATTTTGTGAAAATTAATTTTATTAAAAGCTTTTTAAAGAAGACATATAGAGCTAAGAATGAGCTATCTTTAAAAATAAATTTAATATGATTTGACTTTATTTTGGCTTATTTATCACACTTTTCTGGCTTCGGGTCAATTTGACCTGAATCCAGATATGTAAATACTATTGGCAATTTGACATGGAGTTGATCATTTCCATCACTCTGGCCTTTGTTTGTTAGTTAGTCAGTTAGTTTATTCACCTAGACTATGCTGATATACCATTCGATGAATCTTATATTTAGAGAAAGACAGACTTGCATAATCCTGCATCATCATACCACTATTATGTGCAACTGTTCCTTCTGCTTTGGTAGTTTTAACTGCACGACTACTCTTATAATTAGCTGCATTTCAGGATCAATTGAATAGATCATTCTGATTATCTAAATTATAACTAAGCTGCATAAAGCTTTCCTTAAAATATACATTTCTGTCGATTAAAAGTAAAAGCAACATCTACATTTCATATTTATAAATTATGTACAAGCTTGAAGTTTATGGTTGGACATTGAAGGAGTCTATGGTGACAAAGTTTGTCTAAGGCCAGAGTTGTTATTTCCATATTTTAATTTCATTTAGACATTGATGCTGATCTGCTGCTTTTGCTTCCGCTAAGACAGTTTATAGACAGTAGTTATTGGTTTGAACTATAATCACTATGGTGAGCTATAATTTAGTGTTTTCCTCAGTCATTTTCATCCCTCTTTCTCACCATTCAAATACTGTTACTCTTACAATGATTTTATTTGAGAGGACACCATTATAGACATTACTGGCCGTAATAATCTACTGACAGCTATTGTATCTCCTAGTATACATACCACTCATACTTAAAACTTTGAAAATTTACCGTATCTCAGAATCAAGTTTTAATGTTACCTAATAAATTTCAGCTGTCACTGAGATTATTTCTTAAAAAGCAGTAAATATTTTCAATAAACTGATCTTTTATTTCTTATTTATCTAGATTTTTTCATGTTCTCCATGTTTTAGAGCTTTATATTATCATTATTTCACTTTTATTTTGTTTTGAAATTATTTTTCTGGTCTGTAGTTTTGTTATTTTGACATTTTGAAATTATTAAGCAGTACTGTTAGTAATAGAATTTCTGCATATTTTGTTACAGTAATTGTAGGGAAGACAATTATATATATTGCAACTATTATAGAACATATAATTTATATATTTTGGCATTTTTGTCTACTGATCATTCATATTTGTTTCAATTTATTGCAATTAATATATTACAATGAAAGGCTATTTTATTTTAAGTATGTTTCTTAGTTTCCATATGTTCCAAAAAATATTAATAAACTTCTTTACGCTTAACGTTGCAGTTAGCTGTAGTTGTCTCAGTATGCTTACTATTTATCTAAAACAATGACATGAAGTTATTTAATAAAAAATTATTATTATTTACGTTTTTATGTAATTGCTTAATTAGCAGTTGATTAAAAAATGGTTTATAATATGGTCATGGCTTTCTTTAATAAAAAATAATAGAGTTAAATAAATTTATGCAGCAACAAATATGATTTTCTTGTAAGAAACATGCCATATGTAACAGTTAAATATTATACATTGCATTATTCATTCATGACTGTTTGATTAATATATTGTACATATCGTACATTATTTAAACAACTATTTATAATGAATGCTTTATTCAACTATCTACAAAATGAATTTAGCATTTCTGTACTTTTGATGCATTTATTATATTACTGATGTCCTTTGTATATTTCTGTTTAGAAAATCTCATCTATATATCATGAATCTTGAATAAAATTATGCATTTTGTACTAGCATAAAGTTAATTCATGCTTTCCTAATATAAAATGCTCACAACAGCTGAAGGACAATGTTTCCATTTATTAATAAATTGTTATTAAATAAACATGCCTAAATTTTTAAATAAAAAATAAAATTAATTCATGGTATTTTAGATTTACATATATATATATATATATATATATATATATATATATATATATTTGAAAGTTGCGATTGCGTTCTGTTTTGTTTATAATCACTGTAATGAACTATTGTTAGACATCTGTATAAATACAACGCTACCGCAAAAGTATAACAACAGCAGCTGCAATTTCACTTATGCTGCCTTGTTATCATGAGAAACGTAATTTGCTGCAAGTTTGATTATTTTGGCAGAATATCCGTAGCCTGCAAAAATTTGGAATGGTTGTTTGCAGTCTCAGGTAAGTTTAAATTTTCATTTTTACCTCAGTAATGTAGTTTGCCATACATTGTAATATTTGTGCATTTTATTTTTCAGTACCAACAGTAAGACATTTTACTATCGCATTTATTTGTGCACATAATTTGTTTGGTTTGCTACCAAAGTGATTTGTGAATTCTGCTAGGTGCTGCTTTTTTAAGAGCATGTTGATTTTTTTGACTGTTTTAATGCGTGACCATTTTCATTACTGTTGGCTCAATAATGCACTTATCTAATAATTATATCTTCTTCTTTGAAATGTTATTGATAATGCAATAATTGACATATATATATATATAGCACTTTAATATGCAAAGCATGCTTTAATTAGTAACATTGCATTTGTGCAATTCAGACATTTATTATATTAGTTTTTAAATTTGATTACAATCAATTATTCAGTTGATTGCTCACAATTTTAACTCAAGTGAAGAACTTTTCATAGTCTGTTTTTATTTTATGCAAAGTTCCTCAAAAATAGGATACATTTTTTAAACAAATTTGACATGCAAATAAAAATCCATTTTCTTTAATATAGCATTTATGATAAACTGATGATTTAAAAAACATTTATAAAATGATTAAAGGCTAATTGAATAAGATATTCTTTTTTATTTTTTAAATCTTAACGGAGTGTGATGTAAATTTATGAATAAATATCTAAATGATAATTCTGATCATGTTATAAGTAGGTTCAAATTATGCTTAAATAATAAATGATTTATTTTATATCAATTTGTTAGTACTGTACAGAACAACTAAAGGCAAAAGGTTAAGCTTGAATAGCTAGAGTTTTTATGTAAACATTAAAACTTATTCATTTGTGAAGCATTCTATAAACTGAAGATGTTCTGTAAATTATGTTTTGTAAATAAATAAATATACTTTTAATGAATATTTGGCTGTAGCTTTACTTATAGTAATGATCATACGCTACTCCATGAGAGGGATGCTTTGAATGGTAACTAACTATTTTGAATTTGAAATCATCATGTACTAATTACTAATTCAAAAAATAAAATGAAATTTTTAAAATAATTTAAGAAAATTTATTTTTCATCAAACATGTATATTAATTATGTTGCTGTTAATCCTGAACTTGTGAGTTAAACTTTTTATGCAGTAGTTTAAAATAAACTGCTGTCGAATGTTGAAATGATGAATAGGTTATTTCATTTTTATTTGCAGCATTTTTTCTAATAATAAGTAAATTTTTATAAGTTTTTTACTTTTATTTAAGAAACTACTAAAAATGTTTCACCTTTTAAATAAATTTTTAAAATAATGCAAAGCAAATGATAAATATTTATTCATCTTCAGTGTATTTTAAAATAACTTTTATGCAGTGTTTCAATAATGAATGTTCATATACATATTTAGATGAATAAACTGATGTTATTAAACAAAATCTTTTAATGTAAAAAAATTGCATCCTTTTTATCTGCGTGGAGGAACAATATACGCGCATGAATTTTGGCATTACATTATAACTCAGTTTATTATGTTTTCTCTGTATTTTGTTGACTTAGAATTGTAAATAAATTTCTTGAATTGTATTATATATTTTGTGCATCACAAAGGATTGTCTGAATTTTCATAATGAGCATGTTGAAAAAGGAACTTTACATGTCGTCACCTAAGTCAAATTCGTGTGATGAGCAAGCCATGCCACCAAAAACAAAGAACATTTTCAAAACAGCTCTGTTTGCAATGGCTTTCAAAAGGGCTTGCTCTAAAAGGTAAGCATTTTTGATTTACACAATTTTTCAATGTATTAATAAATGAGAATCTAGGAAAAGCATAAAATGAAATTCAGCTTTATTATATTAAATATTGAAAATAGAAATCTTTTTAAAAAGTACCTCAAAACTGAAGAACAGAGAATGAAATTTAAATTTAAAATGCGATATTTATGTATTTTATATTTAAAGGATTTTTTTCAAAATGGATAAGCTGAAATGAAATTACGAATTATTTGCATTTATTTCAGGAAATTTTTAAATAGCAGTCCTGTCATTTAACAAGTGAATTCGATAATGTTTATAATTTTCTTTGCAAAGCATATTATTATAATTATAAAAAATTCAACAACAACTTTAATTTTGAAAAATAAAGTAGAGCATCAAGTCACTTATAATTTTAATAATACAAGAAATATTGTTGTGAAGCATTTTGATTTTCTAATGTTTTCACTTCAACAATTTTTTCATTTATTTATTGCATTTTAAATGTTTTAAGTCGATAAAAATTATTGAAAAATTCAGTTAAAAGTTTGAAGCTGTTTAGAAAACACATTGTTTCTTTATTGTTTAATAATTATAAATATGTTTGAAAAATATGCACAATTTTAAGAAATTGAAAATATAATGTATTAAGATAGGCATGTAATTATAAAGTTTTTGACTATTAGCTCAAAGGTAAACTTCTAAAAATTCATTTGACGTATATTTACGTATTTACTAAGTTTAGTCATTTATTTCGTATTTAAAAATAGAAATGCAGCAGTTATGTTTATAATATCAATATTATATTTTTATGCGCAACATTAACTAGTATATATGACCGTAGTTGTATTAGAAGTTTGCAGTAAAGAATATATAAATTTATCTTCAAAATGACAAAAAGATAATTGTACAAATTTTAGTGCATAAAATTTTTAATTCTTATTAATGAAGCGCATTGATAATGCTTGAAGTTTTATTGGAAGTACTGAAAACTATTTCTTGTAGCTTCACAAAATTCACAATTTTGTTGCTCAATTCTTGTTGCTTCACAAAATATGATAACTGCTATATATGTCAGGAACTTTTATTTTTCATTTTATTATGCTTAAAAACATCTCAGAACAAATAATGGTGATATGAATAATAATATAATAGTTGTATTTATTATTTTAATAATTTTATTGTTAATTATTATTTAATCAGAATTAAGTTGTTGTAAATGAAAATTTGAACAATAAATGCATTTCTTTAGCAGTATGTCTTTCATATTTTGCATACATTTTTTCAGTATATTAAAAATTTTGCCAGTATTAAGTAATTGCACGAAGAGATAATTTTTTGCTCATGATTATTTATTTTCTTAGAAATTCAATCATAAAGTAAACAATGTCACATTCTATTAGAATAATCATGCAAACTGTTTTGTGAATTACAGTTGTCAATAGTGGTGGATATTGTTTGAATGCTAAAATTAAATTAATCCTTTGAGAAAATGACGTTTGCCAAATCTGACTGAGTGAACACGTCGTAAGATGGCTCCAATACTGTGATTTTCCTTTTTCAGTCAATATTCCAAAGTTCTAAAGGCGGTATAAAATTACGCCATCAATGAAGTGAACTTTTTTCACTTTTGCTAATCATATTAATATTGTAATCTTAAAAAATTTTTGTTCTTCATTAATTTATCTTTGAATCGTTGATCAACCAGTTCAGCTGTCGATTGATCAGCTTTTAAGTTTAATTTGTGAAATTAATTATTTTTATTTTTAATATACAGAATTGGAATTGTTTTTATGAAAACCATGCATTCAATTGTCATTGATTAACTTTTACTTATTAATCAATTTTAAAATTTACCATTCTGCATTATTGCAGGTTGCTTTATCTTTTTGTTCTTCTATTATTCAACTATTGTTACATATTGATATGTATGTGGATATTAGAGAAATGTGCATGTAGGAAGGTAAAAAATTGTTTTCTGTTTTCAAGCTTAAATGGAACCATGATAGGAAGTGATGGTAAGATCAGAAGGGAGGAAATTTCGCTTATTGATTCAAACTGATGCATTAATCGAAACCACGCGATCTTCTTGAACTACGCTTCCCCTCTCCCATGAATGTTGCCGTATTAAAATCAATTCTTATTCAGACAACCTTCTGGTAAAGTGAAAATTTATATACGATTGTAGCATTGTAACCTCCTATGCAAAGAATTGGCGTTTCAATGATTTTCACATTTCTAATCAACTTCTTCTTCTCCTTCTTCTTTTTCTTTTTTGACAATTTTATGAAATTTACAATCCCGCTTTAATAATTTTATTCTTAACACCTTTATTGCTATTATCAATTCTCACTTGCCATATTGAAATGAATTTTCATAAAATCGATTGATAGATGTAGTGAAATGAGGTAAGGATACGAACATTGATGATGTTATAGTGGAATTTTGTTGTTGTTGTTGGTTTATGAGACAACAAGCCAACTGCTTGCTTTAGTAACTTTCGAAAAAGAAGAAGCTTTTATAATTTTTTATTTTATTAGCATCAAAAAAGTTTCCCATGCCGACTGCAATTCAGTAGCTGATCGAATACGCGGCGTTGCAGCGTTTGAGCACTTCAGCCAGCAATTAGTGGAACTGCTAGCCTCCCGCGGCTTATATGAAGAACTTGATGCCGGCATTGTTCGTAAGTAAATTGTTCTCATTTTCTCACTGAAAATAAACATTGGCTTTAAAGTGAAATAACTCTATTAAAGATTTCAAATTTTATTAATTAAAATTAATGCTTTGGATTTTTTATTTTTTATAATATACATGGTAATTTGAAATGTTCAATAAACGCATTGAAATTGTGAAATTTTATTTAACTTTTTCAAATCTATTAAAACGTGCATTGCTTTTTAATTTCAAAATAACTCTGATGTTTCATTTTCCAATAAATTGCATTACAATAATTATTTATTGCAAAAGTTGGATTTTTATTTTTACAATTTTGCAAAGCGACGTTTTCTTAATAACATTCTGAATTGATAAATTCAAATCTATTCATTCATTTTATTACTTTTATCTTTTTATTTAGTATGCTACTTTGTAATAATTTATTATTATAATTTTATTAAATTTATTATTTAGAATTTTTTTATTTTAAAATACAATATGCGCGCACACACATATATGCATGTATAAACGAATTAATTCTGTTTACATGTGGATGAACATTTCAGTCTTCTGCGAAGGAAAACCCAGCAGTAATTGGTATGCGCTGTTGGATGGTTCAGTAGATTTGTATTGTTATGATCCAGAAAAACCTTCAGTAAGTATTCAATTTTATTCAATGTCCAATGCATACTTTTAATTGTTTTAATAATATACACATTAAAATTTACTGAAGCCATGTTTATTTGTTTGTTTTTCATTTTTTAATTAAAAATATATTGTTCAAGCTTACAAGTCTATATCATTTGATTTTCATTTTTATTTATTGAGCAAAATTTTCATTATTAATTATTAAGATAGAAATATAATAATTAACTTGCCTAAGGTTCATTTGTATAAAAAAGAACAAGCTATATAATAATTTTTGAAAGACAAAATCACAAGAGCCTTGAAGGAATTTTCATTTTATTTTATTATGAACTTTTAACAAAAGATTACTCATTTTTACATCTTTTTCAAATCTGTTTAAAAACTTTCTAATTTATTATATATTCTTATCATTTCAGGAACTTGTGAAAATTAAAACATTACATTCTGGATGCACTTTTGGGGAAGGGGCCCTAAATAAACAGCTTCAACCATGCACAGCAATAGTAAGTCAACGTTCTCAGTTCATTCGCTTGGATTTTTCCAGTCTCTCTTTGATTTGGGAAGTAAGTGTTTTGTAGAAATTTTTAGACATATAATTTTTATTATGAATCTACATTAAAATTACAATTTGCTTTATCATTCAATTTTCTCCAAGCATAACTTTGAAAAGAAATTCCCCTGATGCGAAGTGTTGATGTTTAGTTTTCAAACGCATAATAAATCACTTATAATAATCATTATAGCGTTTGATATTTTTAATTTGCAAAAAATATTGAAACAAGCTTTAATTGCTTGTTCAATTTTTGAAAGTGGAGTAGATTAAACATTATTTTAATAATTTAAAATGGTTTATCTATTATTTTCTATTAGCATAAATTTAAAACCATAAAATTTAAACTTTTCATTCATTCACTTATTTTAAATAACTTTATTGTTTATCTTCATTGGTGAATTTTATTTGAAACATGAAAAGATGAAAAATGAATATATTTTCACTTTGTAAAACTACAATTCAATTGTACATTTGCATCTGTTTCGACATTTATTATTTGCTCATATTGTAAAAGTCATATTTATAATAGAGTGTAACTGAAATTTATTTTTAGTTGTAGAATGATAGATAAAAGATAATAATAATAAATGATGCATATTATTATAATGATTTGTTATTTTCAGTGATGTTTATCATTAATGATTATTCATTTTTCAGCAGTATGAAAATGAACTTATGCAAAATACAGTATCACTGGAAAGCATTGTCAAAAATAAGTTTGGTAAGTGAGGGTAATTTATCGATGAAGAAAAATTTTCAAAATGACAAGTGCATCTGTGCATTATAATGCGCATTATAATCATTGAATCAAAATGTTTATAATCACCAGAGAGTGATTTGAATTTTTATGTTTTCTTTAATTTACATCAAATAATAAATAAATAAATATGCATATGGATGTTTTTTTGTTTTAATTGTAATCAATTTAATCATTTAAGTTGCACGTCAAAGATTTCTTTATTCTATTCTGCGTGTAAATTAAAATTGGTTAATTGTGTTTCTTCCTGTTTCTATAGCTTTTATGGTTTATTTCAAAAAGTAAAAAAATATGATTGATTATATGTTGGTATAAGTTTTTTTCAAAAAGTAAATTCATGCTGTTTTAATTTCAATTTTATCATCGCAGTTGACTTTTTTGCTTTGAAATGATGCTTTGGCAAAGCAAAAGCAAAATGCTTGAAATTCTCGGATTTGTTTTATAAAATAATGCAATGTGTGCAATTGCAAAAGAATTTATAAGATTCATTCAATTATTTTCTGCAATCAGTTAAACATTGATGTCATCAAACAATGCAGAATGCATGATGAAAGCATATTTTTTTTCATTAATTTTCTCGAACATAGAAAAAGCTGAAAATTGATTAAATGCATTTTTGCATGGTGAAGGTTATGCAAGGAATTGGCTAAAAGGCAAAATTTGAATTTGCAATGAAGTTTGAAAAAAAAATTAATTTTCTTTTCGAATTAGTCATCAACACTAAAACGTGCACACAGATAGGATTGTAAGTGAAAATCCAGTGAACGAACAATTTTGACAAGTGAATCATATCAGTTGAGTGAAAATTTATTTACACTTCAGTAGAAGAAACAAAATGGACATTAAAAAGAATTAAGGATCGATCATATTTAATGATAATTTTAATAGAAAAAAAAATAAATAGACGAGTGATTTTCTATAAAAAGCAAAGGTACAAGCTGTTACAGTTGCAGTGGAAGAATTATTTCCGTTGTTGATCATAGTAGAGATGAGAGTTAATAAAGCTGAATTGTCATGTTTGTTTTGTAAATCAAAAAATGAAATAATTATACATATAGTCATATGTATGTATATATATATGTTTAATTTACATATGTTGGTGTTAATTTTTTACTTTCTTTTTGGAAATTTAGTGAAAGCTTCAAGTTCAAAAATATCGAAAGGAGTGAAGCAAGCTGATTCAGTTTCGTTGTCAGCATTTAAATCAGAGACAGCTTTTGCTGCTGCGAGCAATTACAAGCCATCAAAGGAAGAGGCTGTCAATTGTGATCCAAAACAAACTGCGGCCAGTGTCGGAGAACAAATGTCGCTGAAAGCTAATCAACCGTTTCCAATGAGCAGGGGTGTGGCCGCGTCGGACAGCTCTGCTTTGCTGAGCAGCCGTGCGAAATATTCACCACTGATGGACACCACCTCGTCGACAAGTTCTTTTCTTTCGGACACTGACCAGTCGACAACGGACAGTCAAGTCAGTTCAAAATTTTCCATTCAAATAAAAAAGAAGAAGAAGAAGAAGAAGCCTGAAAAGAGAAAAGGTTTGAAGAATAATTTCCAATCGTTTCATTCAGTCTATTGCACGATGCCGGCGGATTCGTCGGTCGATCCACAGCGTGAAGTGAGCACTTTGAGGAAAAGCAGCTCAGTGGGCGATAAGCTTGAAGCGAAAAATCCAGCAACCAGCATCGGTGATCCGATGGCTGAACCAGCAAACGGTATTACAACTAATGCTACCGCTACTGCTCGTCCTGATGATTCACAAGTCAATAATAATTTGATTGAATTGAAAAATCTTCTGGTGAGTACACTTTTCAATTTTTTAAAAATTACTTTTGCTTTTTATATTATACTTTTATTTTATTAAACTGCAAATATAGTAGTAGTAGTAGTAGTACTAGAAGAAAAATTAACACATTATGCTTGTTGAATGAAAAATCCAAAATAGATTCTGACATTTACACGTTTAGCGTACAATGTTGAAATAATGAAATTCATTTTTCCTTTTCTCTTGCATTTTTATGGAAATTTATGGAAATTTTAAAAATACTTTTACAAAAATAACACGATACTTGAAAATCATATCACATTTCAATTTTTCCAATTCAACATGACAAAGTTGACTTTCAGTTTTCAAACTGTAAATTATTCAATATTTAAAATTGCACCAATTATAAATTTATAATGACAACATGTTGTCAAATTTATTTATCTCTGTTGAATTGTATTGATTTCAACCTCTCTTCAGAAAAACTTCTGTACCAACTTTTGTGCAGCAATAACAACAATACCAACATCTGATACTGTACTCCATGTGCAATGAGCATTATTGAAATTTTCAAAGTTTTAAAATGTTGATTAATTAATTTCTGTTTTTTGTTCAATTCAATTTCACCATACTTTTCATGTACATTGAATTTACATTTCAAAATTAAGTTTCCATTAGAGACAAATAAATTGAAATTTTGATTGCCATCAGATGAATTTGCAGAGATAATTTTCCATTACCACTTGATTTTGTTAAGTGAAAATTGCCCATTTTGAAATTTTATTCAAATGCAAAAATTTTGTATATAAAAATCAGTTTTGTACTTTTTATTCCAAATGAAATTTCATAAAAAAAATTTAAAACTATATTTTCAAATCAATTATTGCTGCTGTTGGTGGTGGTGTTTGTGATTTCGAATTTCAACGCTCTCATGCATGAGAAAATGGAAAAATTACAACATTTTCAAAATTTATTCTTAAGTTTTAACATGAGGAAATTCTTCATATTTTGCATACGTCATCCAGTGACGTAGGAGAAAATTAGTAGGTGTTTGAAAGAGAGTCTAATTTTCATGTAATAAATGATCAATTGAAAAAAATTACAGTCGTTAGCAAAATTTCGTCAACAATATTTGCTCGTTAAATCACAACAGTATTTAATCTAATAATAGAACAGCAGAAAAAAAGCATAATTCAATCGTGATTTTTTTATTTTTATTAACGCGAGTGACAATTAAAAAAATACAAAGGGCAAAATTGTTCACCACAATATTTGCATATTGAATTTGTGCTAAATTTGTTCTGTTTCAAAAAGCTGCACATCCACACTTATACATTCGTATTTTTTGTTCACGTTGAGTGAAAATTAATTGCATTTTCAAAAATTGAACTGAACAATTTTATCTTACATCAAATTGGATATTAATCAAAATTCCTTTTTTGATGACAGTTTTTTATTTTAATAATTATCATTTTTCATCGCGCATACACACACACACATACATACATATATATATTTATCGAAGAGTGATTATTTATTGCATAAAGTGAGATTGATCAGGAAAATGTGTGTGCTTCGGCAGAATGTGCGCATCATCGATTTTGATCATCATTTCAACGGCAATATAGCAAAACAAGATCACATACGCTTGAATTATATTATTGATCATATAGATTGGAGAAAATTTTATTGCAATTTATGGAAATTTTTATTTTTTATTTTATTGCTTCACAATGATCATCAAGGAACGTTGTACGTTGTTTGTTTGGAATTTATGAGAAAGAAAAACAAAATTTTTACCTCTTAAAAATGAATGGTTCATCGTAAACGAAGATTATTGGTTTTTTGCAATTCTGCATTTTCAGTTTCTATTATTTGTGTGAAATTGATTTGAAAATTTTCAAATGCTGAATTCGTCTTCGGAAATCGATCAGTTTCCGTTGCAATGCAAATTCATCCCAAAGTGTGAATTGTGGCTCAGTTGGATGGATGACTTTCGATCCGACGCCATCCCACGCCTGTATTATCCATCTACATAAGATACGCCTATTTCGTTCGCATTTTTCAAAAACGCTATAAGGCATTCATTGACACGACAAAACTATAATTAACATGAATGATAATGATGATATTTACACACATCCATAACTTTTCCATGCCAAGACAAAAAATAGCTCGTAAGATAAGAGAGAGATTTTCTTTTCTTTTTTCTATTGTTAATTTTTGTAAATTTCACTGTACGGCATGCAATATTGGCTAACACCAACGTCCATCAGCGTGTTTAAAATTGGATCCAAAAAATGCGCTAATTGAATTCCAAGCGACTTGTTAAACGAGTTAAAATATCAGACGAGTTTTTCCTTTGGTCTTTTTATAATTCGAAAATGAAATAGAAAAGCAAGAAATAATTCTGCTTGAAGCCGGCTATGTTTGAGTGGAAAATTGAATTGCAAAATTGCACAACGCTAACAAATGCCGTGTGCATAAGATGGACAGAGTGGACGGCGCCGGCGTTCAAAGCGTAGGCTTGAAACGTGCCCCAAGGTTGGAGTCTCGTTGCTAATTATTGATTCATTCATCCGCCATTTATTGCCAGTAGAGTGAATTTGAAATTCTTGCATGAAACAAGCGAATGCTTGAATAAAAAGCGTGGGAGAACACTTCTTCTTCGTTTTCTTCTTCATCTTTTGTTTTTTTTAAATTTATTTTTAATCCTTTGAAAACAGACTCCATTCTCTCTCTCTCTTTCTACGTTGAAGATGCTCATCAATTCCAATCTTTGATGAATAGAAATTATTCAACAGTGAAAATTATGGTAATTTTCTTCTTCTACTTTTTTTTCCACTGGGCGACAAGAAAAGAACCTTCATCATCATTGGTTGAACATATTTCACATTGAATATTTTTCTTTTTTGGCTTTATATTTCCTCTTCAATTATCAAATAATCAATAACCGCTACCACTTTTCTCGTATTTCATGACAATGTAAATAAGCTTTTTCTACATTGCTTAGGTTTTCATCTACTACTACTTTTTCTTCTTATTCTTTTTGCTTATTTGTTTTCTTACTCGAAGAACTTTATTCAAATATTCCCTTCTCTCATCAGTAAGAATAATAATAATAAATTAAATGATTTTCATTGACAAAATGCCATTTTTTTCAATTCACTAAATAATTCAACATCAACATACTATTGCTAATACTACTACTACTACCACTACTTTTCTTTGAGAAAAGTAACTTTTTCCTCCTGCTTCTCCATTGCACATACATGATTCACTCACCTTTGGTAAATATGCACTTTTTTTCAGCAGTCAGAATAAACGATATTGAAAATTTTTATTCACAGTTCTTGTTTTCATTTATTACCTTATTTATGAATAAATATCACACATTCAGACTCCGGATATGCAAATCAGCTGGGCAAGTCGTGTGCTTCGTTCGGCAATGGTTGTGCGTTCGCCGAATATGATTCGTGATCGAAAATTCCAAATGACCCTGTACAAGCGTTGCATGGTCGGCACGGAGATGGTCGACTGGCTGCTGCGTCAGAGCAATTCAGTTGTACAAAATCGCATGCAAGCGGCCGGAATTTGGCAAGTGCTGCTCGAAGAAGGCATCATACATCATGGTAATTTGTGGTCTGTTCGTTTTTCATTATTCCACTGTGACAACAATAATTTCAGTTACTCACGAATATCCTTTTTTGGATAAATACCTCTTCTACCGGTGGGTGGAAGATGAACGATCCACTGATGCGGCGGTGCGTGCGTTGAATTTGTCCGACGATGATGGAATTTATTCTGAAAACGATTTCTTGTTGGCCATCAGCAATCTGTCCATCATGGGACCGGATGCTTTATTCAGAATGGTTCTTCGAAAAGCGTAACCAATTTTGATAAATTATTAAAATTATTATTCACTTGCATTTTCGCTCATCTCATCCCATTTTCAGTCCCAACGAACGAAGCAATGAAGAATTGGAAGTGGTTTTTGAAGAATTATTAAACATCAAAGCGTTGTCCAATCTGAGCACCATGGTCAAGCGTGAACTGGCCACGGTGATCATGTTTGAACAGCACCAAAATGCCGGCACGGTTCTCTTTCGACAGGGTGACCAAGGCAAATCCTGGTATATCATACTGAAGGGTTCGGTCAATGTTGTCATTCACGGCAAAGTACCTACCTCGCCTGTGTTTTGTTTATTTAAAATTTTTTTTGCTTCATCCAAAATTCTTACATCGCTAGGGTGTTGTGTGCACTCTGCAAGAGGGTGATGATTTTGGAAAGCTGGCTTTGGTCAACGATGCTCCGAGGGCGGCTACAATTATCCTGAATGAAAATTGTTGCCAGTTTCTTCGCGTGGACAAGCACGACTTTGATCGTATACTGCGCGACGTTGAAGCCAACACTGTACGCCTAAAAGAGCACGGTCACGATGTGCTGGTTTTGGAAAAAGTGCCAATACGCGTCAATCGTTCTCCAATTGCCTACAGGTTGTTGAGAATAAAAATTTGTGAATTTTGCATTTTAGCATAGTTGAACCAAATTATCCACTTCAGATATTCAGTAATGGCGGGAACACCGGAGAAAATGGTCGAATATTTACTAGAAACGAGAATTGATTGTGCAAAAGATGAAGACATCGCGGATACGTTCATGGAAGATTTCATCTTGACGCATTTGATTTTCATGCCTACCAATGAACTCTGCAACGCACTTACAATTTATTATCAGCAAGGCTGTTCTGTAAGTTATTATTAATTGTTTCATTCCACTGTTCAACAGTTCTATCTGTATTGTATTCCAAATTTTCTTCTTTAATATTGAAAATATAGAGTATCAATGGCAACTCGGCTTTGTCAGAGTCGATTTTGACCGAAAGTGTCGAACACCAGCTCAGTTTTCGCAAGCGAGTGATCGCTTTCTTGCAAGCTTGGATTCAAATATCCGGACACATGTTCTACGAAGATCCAGTTGGTGCTGCGTTCATCGAGGTGATGGTGGTGGTGATTGTTGGTCAGCCTGCTTGGCCGGGATGTCAATGTTTAGAATTTCTAGGAAATGTACTGCGCCATCTTGGAAGACAGTCGAGACCATCCGCAACTGTTGCCCGAATTGACCATAGTGGAAAAGCTGATGCGGGAGCGTGAACAAGCGCTCGGCTCGAGTGCCAGACCGCCGGTGATCCTTTCGGACAACAACTTCATCCGTGAATTGCCGGCCAATTCGCCGGTTTTGCCGTTCGATTTATGTAAATTTCCATATTCACAGTTTCACTTTTGACAAAAACGAAACGTTACTCCTCCTTACCCACGCAGGTATTGTGAAAGTGAACAGCTCGGACTCGCTGAGAACGTCGACATTGAAAATACGCGTCGACCAGACTTGTGAGACGATCAAGCGTATGGCGTCGCAGAAGCTCGGCTTGGGCAACGGTGAAGGGGTCGAACTGGTGGAAGTGAAATCAAACAGAGGTGTGTGTGGGTGTGAGTGTGGGCACAACTTGTGCGATGCACAAGTGTTGTTTGTCAAAGCAGAATTCACTTTTTAGAAAAAAATATCTTCGCGCCAAATGACACAGGAATCCCGACAAGCATGAGCCACAACGGACGGCTGTTCGCCTGCTTCAAAGATCAAGTCGAATCATTGGTATATTTTGTTGAAATCACCCTGGATGAAGCTTAACATATTTTTGAATTAAATTTTGAAATTATATTCCACTTTTTAGAGCCCACTTCCGGAACAAGCTGGTCCAAGTGAAAGTGTACATTCGGTGATATTGGAAACGCTGACAAGCACCGAATTAGCTCAACACTTGCTAATTTACCACTGGCAATTGTTCATCAACACGCACGAATACGAGCTGCTTTATCACGTGGTGGGCAGGAATCTTTTTCCTGGAAAAGTGCCGGTCAATTTGGACTTGCTCATCCGACGTTTCAACGAGTTGCAATTTTGGGTTATAACTGAAATTTTGCTCTGCGGCAGTGTGTCCAAACGGGCGCACGTGGTGAAAAAGTTCATCAAAATAGCTCTACAGTAATGATGGAATAAATTTTGAATTTTAAACTGAAATCAAATTTAATATCTTTTTGTTTTGAAAAATTTTCAGCTGCAAAGCCAATCAAGATTTGTTTTCATTTTTTGCCATTACCCTTGGCTTGAGCAACGTAGCAATCAGTCGACTATCTCAAACTTGGGAGGTAAATGCAAATTTATTAGATTTTTTTGGGTATCATCTCCTACTAACCAACCAACGGTCGATTCAGAAAGTAAACGCCAAATTTCGCAAGTTGTTTTTCGAATTTGAAAGCCTTCTCGATCCGTCCCGCAACCATCGAGCCTACAGACTGTTAGTAGCGAAGATGAAACCTCCAACCATACCATTCATACCACTGCTTCTCAAAGGTGAAATATCCATGTATACAACAACAAAAATATCCATGTATATATATATATACATAATTTTAGATCTTCTTTTCGCACACGAGGGTAATAAAACTTATTTCGACGGCATGGTGAATTTTGAAAAAATGGTAAACTACCTAATATATCATTGCAAATTAATTTATATTAATGCTTTAAAATTAATTTATATAGCACATGATGGCTCAGACACTTCGCAATCACAGAATGTACAAGTCGCAAATGCTGCAAATTGATTCGTCAAAGATTCCAACGGATGCTCAACATTTGGTGCGCAATTTCAGAATCATCGATGACCAACGGAAATTTCTTCGACTATCACAGCTTCTAGAGCCGAAGCAAAAAGATACCACATAAAAGTATCCATCTTCATGCAAAACAACAACAGAAACAATAACAACTAACTCAACTGCCTGTTGCGATAGAACAATAAATTGTTTTTGATTGGAGAAAATGGTCCATTGATGATTTTTCACAACCTTTCACGTAATCTTTTCATTTCGAAACAATTCTAATTAATAAAAAACAATTTTAAAAATATATAAGTATTCTTATTCTTTATGAAAAAAAATTTTATAAACAAAAATACTAACTGCTGTGTGATTTTACTATCCTAGCCAAGTACTACTATACGATGCTGAAAATTAACACTTATCAAAATCAAGCGTATAATAATAATAATATATGTTCAGGCATTCAAAACTTTGTTATCACGCATAATAAATTCTCTAGGCTTCAATTCTTCTTCTGGTATATTTGGCAAATAAACTGTAGGAGCATACAACCTTCTGTTGTGGTGATACCACCCATCACGCCAATAGTGATCATACCAGCAAGCATTTCGTAGATTACGTGTATTAGAGCTGAAGAAAATTTTCCAAAAAGAATCGCCTTTATCCGTATTGTAGCCAGATGAATATTTACCAGAAATCTGAAAAGTCAAATTTGTAGCTTTCTTATTCAAAATATTCAAGAAAAAACAATTTACCACATTTTCCGCTACCCATGTCAACAGACCATGATCATCTGGATGAATCATCATCTCCGGTACATCCCAACACGGCATAGTAGCAAAATGACGCATTATACTCACTTTGCTTGTATATCTGAAAGATGAAAAAGAAAAGAAAACAACTGAACAACCTGAGCTGAAAAAATTTACTGCCAACGTCTATAACACCACCAAGCTTCTGATGCTATATTGTGCCAACCTTCAAATTTGTTATTTTTATGCCATTCATATGTGTCCAAGTCAACTTTTTCAATATCTTCCACAACCTAAAACTTTCATGCACACTTGAATAATAAAATCACAAAATAACAACCAATACTTCCTACCAAAGCAACTTCTCCAGAATTTTCCCAATCATACACCATAATGATGGATTCATCACTGACATTAAAAAAATAAAATAAAATTAGAATGTCTCTTTCAATTATCATTGCTCATCAATTACTCTGCCTGCTTTAAATATTCCCTGTATCCGTTTTCTATCGTTTCTAGATAAGAAAAATCAATCACTTTTCCATTGTTTTCCCAAGGCTACAAGAATCAAATACAGTCACTTTGTGCAAAATGTAAAAAAAACAACGCATTTTACTATGTTGCGACGGTTAATGTTTTCCATACATTTTCTTACTGGGCAATCCAGATATATTACCAGATGAGGAAAAAGTGGAATTGTGGCCAAAATATGCTTTTTCAATTTGAAATAATAATCGTAAACTAAAATAATAGTTTAAACTAATAACAAAAACAACGCGACAAAACAAACGCTTCATTTCATACAATCGTCACTTAGAAAGCCTTGCTCATGCATCGCTTTGACGAATACAAAATCACTATGAGCGATTCTTTCCGTCACGACTCCTTGGCCTGAAAGCAGACAAACAAACAACTGAACAACAATCAAATAACAAAAGTCAAGAAAAATACAATTTAATAACGACCTGTATTCATCAAATGTGCCAGAGAATTTAAATAATTTTCCACTTTCGAATAGAACATCATGTACTGGAAATTCGCCACATTTTTGTGTTTAGGATTTTCATAGAACAATTTCGCATCAAAGAAACGACAACTTTCTGGAAGTAAATGATAATAATGTCGTCTATCAATGCCGTACGAATCGACAAAAATGTCATCCAAATTCACAGCCGGGATATAGTGAAAGCCAAGCAGTTCTGCCAGTTCACGACTGAATTTTCCTTTCCCAGAGCCGATATTTCCCTCGACCACTATCAAACGAGAATTTTCATCCAGCCGCTTCGTAGTACGATCAATGTGCTGATGCCACCATCGGTATCCTTTTTCCTATACAATATTAAACAGTAAAATAACTTCAATTATATTTAAAATGTAAAAAAATTGTTGTTTAATTCAATGCCAAAGATAACTTTCAAAAAAATGTAACTGAGACGAATTTAACAAGTTGGCTTACCTTGTAAGGCCATGGGGCAGGCTTATCGGGATCAGGAGTGTAAAACTGCTTACTTGTCACAGTTCTGTGAAGTGGTTTACAAGATGAAAGCTTCAAAATAGTACTACTGATAAGGTTGTTACAACGAAACCCAATAAATGCCATATCTAAAAAATTTAACAAACAATTCACATACTAGAAACAAAAATATTCCATTTGTAATATATGCAATCAAACTTTGCAATATATTTGTAACGCATAAAAATGAATATCATAAAAAAATTTGCAGCAATAAATAAAGTTTTATAAATAATTAATTACAGTAATGAAAGAGAAAATAATGCACAACTGTCAAACTTCAAAGTATAGAACATTAAATTAAAAATATTAAAATACAGTAGTATAAATTTAACATAACATGCAAAAACGGCAAACTGAAGAGCATGAAATGGTGTAAAATTTATATTTTATTGTAGGATTAAGTGAATAATAATGAGATGGTGGAAGAAAAAACGTATTAAAAAGTTCAAGTCACAAAACCACAATTTGAGAATTCAAATTAATTACGTAATCCAATTAATTTTATCATGAAAATGTGTAAGTTCAATATACTGTAATTTAGAAAGTTTTAAGTATCATTTTAAATAAGACAAGAAGTGTTATAAAAAAGTAAGTCCACTTTAAATTTATTTTTAAATTGAGCACTGTCAGAAAAATGATTCTAATATACTAATAATGCAAAATTATAAACCGTTAGCAAATTTGCTCATCATTTCTCAAAATGGATATGAAAAATAGAAAACGAGTTTGAATATTGAGAAAAAAAATTCTAAATGACATTGCTAAAAGTTAAATACTGCATAAAAAACATAAAAATTTAATAAAAAATGCAAAATCACAAATTAAAATAATTATGAAATGAAATGAACTGATAACCTTATAGTAATGAAAAAAACAAGCGATAGAACTTGATTTTCAGAAAGACTGGCATTTACAATGTTTGATAATATCTGAATCTAAAATAATCTTATTAACATAAATTATGCAAAAATTAAGCAGTTTTGGATTGAATGCAGAAATATTATTTTTAAGAAACACTATTGCATATCATTGTAAATATTCATCATTCAAAAGCACCGATTCTGCACCAGAATTTAAAGACTTTTTAAAAGGTTGTTTTAAGAATATTTTCCTTTAAATATTATGTAACAAGATTAATTAATTTTAAAAGTGAAGTGTTAAAATGATCTTTAATTTACTTTACATTTTTCGGAATTCTGTTTATATCTGTTGTTTGCAATTTCCAGTGCTTATTTCTTGCATATGAAACCGATAATACATTAGCTTATTTGCATAGTTACACACAAACATATATGTTATATATATATATTATTTTTTATTCATATATTAATTGTTTATTTATATTATTCTTTGCATGATAATCAATTTCTGTTTCTGTTCATTATTTCTGTTTCTGTTAGCATTAACAAAATGATTAGTTTTTTGATAACAAAGTAGAAAATTATATTTTTTTTTCTTTAGGAATAAAAGCCATTCGATATTGTTTAGGGCATAGTAACGTTAGTTTAATTTTTTGAAACAAATTTACTTCATAAATAGTAATTGCTTTGTTTCGCTTTGGTATTGGTAGCGTTTTATAAAACCCAACTATTTGCTTTGATTTTTCCGGTTAGTAAGGCTTACTGTGTAGTGATGTTGTTACGAATTTACCGTATTTGTCAAGGTAAATAACTAAACTGACACTTAAGTGTGTCAAAAATTTTTTGTTGAAGGACTTTGGGGATATCCATCGTCCGATATTTTCTGTGGGTTGAGATTGTGGAGGGCTTAAGAAAAGTTTGTTCAGTTGAAGGTAGTTTTGTTTATGGTTTTAAATGGGATTGACGTTTCTTACTTTGTTCATTCTCTTTTATTTTTCTCATTCTTTCTTTTGTTGTAAATTTAAGAGTATTTGAACTTTTACATGTTATTTTCATAACGTTGTCAGTGAAGGTTTGTTATTTTTATTAGAATAATTTTTTGGTTGTGATTGAATGCGTTATTTTTAAATTAAAGTTGACTATTTAACAACATTAGTTTGTTTAATTTTCCGCTTTTTGTATTCATTTCTTCAGTTTTTGGCATTTTTGATTTAGAATCAACTTGTCTTTGATAAGTTTTATTGAATGTTAATTAACAGCACAACAGTTCATGTAACGTTATTTTAAACTTTTGTAAATTTATCTTTAGACACTTGGACAGAGAAACTGAAATTAGATAAAGGCGATAAACGGTTACGTTTGCCACCTTGGTTAAAGCAAGAAATTCCTGTCGGTTCCGCATTTCATAATTTGAAAAAATCATTACGAAAGCTAAACTTGAATACAGTATGCGAAGAAGCGAAGTGTCCAAATATTGGAGAGTGCTGGGGTGGAAGCGAAGAGAAAATTGCCACAGCCACGGTTATGCTTTTGGGCGACACGTGCACAAGAGCATGCAGGTATTGGTGTATTTGAAAGCAATTTAAAATTTTTTTTTGCTTTTCGTCCACCTGAATGGAGTATTTAGATTTTGTTCGGTGAAGACGTTTCGTAATCCGTCTCCTCCAGATCCCAGCGAACCCGAGAATACAGCCAAAGCAATTGTCGATTGGAATCTCGACTACGTCGTTCTAACCTCAGTGGATAGGTGATTGATTATCTTTTTTTTTATCGACAGTGCTTTTTATAAATTAAATACACCGTAAATATATGTTTGATATTATGAAAACAATAATTTATTGTTCTTTTTATATAATTGAAGCTGCTTTTTGTAATGGAATATTCGAATGAGTGAGGTTTATTTTAATTTTCATGAGAAACAACAATTTTGTAAATTTCAAAATTTGAATTAAAAAGCGGCAGCTTCCATTTGAATTTTACCTGTAGGGATGATTTGGAAGATGGCGGAGCGTCTCACATTTGCAAGACGGTAAAAGAGATAAAGCGCCAAAATCCGAAAATTATCATCGAAACTCTTCTGCCGGATTTTTCCGCCAACGAACAGTGCATAAACTTGATGGCCAACAGTGGAATCGACGTCTATGCCCACAACGTTGAAACCGTCCCCCGCTTGACTCCACTGGTCCGGGATACCCGGGCCAAATACGACCAGTCGTTGCGCTGCCTCAGACTGGCAAAAGTGTTCAACAAAAATTTGGTCACCAAATCTTCTCTGATGGTCGGATTGGGCGAAACTGAAGATGAGATTCTTCGGACGATGGAAGATCTTCGCACGCATCAAGTCGACTGCTTGACCATCGGCCAGTACATGCAGCCCACTAGACGACATCTTCTGGTCAAAGAGTACATAAGACCGGAAATATTTGAACACTGGAAAAATGTGGGAAAACGGTTGGGCTTTTTGTACGTAGCCAGTGGTCCTTTGGTTCGTTCTTCTTACAGAGCTGGAGAATATTTTATTAAAAACGTAATCTCGCAACGTAAAGCACCTGAAGTCAGCGACTAACTTCAGCAGCTCTATTAAATCCCGTTTAAAATTATGAGACACTATGTATAATTTACAAAAAAATTAATACTTTTCCGAAACATAATAATTATAAAAATAAAAATGACTGATAATAAATAATAGTAATAATAGCTTACTGTGAACAAACTTAAGAAACATTCTGCAAGCCATGAACAGTCACAACACTACTATGCAAAAAGCATTTATAATAAAAGCGCCGGGGAATCTGATTCGCAACAACAGTAGAAAAAAAACAGTTGCTTTAAATAAATAAATTGAAAAACAGAAATGAGCGTTTCAAAAAAACAAGGAAAAAATCTAATAAAATGAAGACAATTCAAAAATTTTTTACTGTGATCATGTGACTGTCCGCTGCTTCGACTAACAGTGATTGCCTCAGTTTTGATGGCTATCAGAGGAAATACCAACTCCAAAATGCCTCTAAACTGACAAATCCTTTGCACCAGAATATTTAGATAATAATAATACTCATAATAATTAAAACTTGAGGATATTCGGAAGAAAACAAAAGACAACAATATCGTGGGACCAGCAGGACGGATAGCTTGGGTATAATCATTGAAGAAGGAAGAAAAAAATAAACAGGATAAAATAACCGAGCGGCTTAATAATACAATAGCTTTAAGAAGTGATGTGGTCCGGTGGAAGTTTCGATTCATAACGCCTCCACATCTTCATAAACAAATCTTCCATGTCAGAGCAATATTGCTTTACATCAAACAGCGTCGTAGTTTTACGAGCCTTCCACACTTTTGCCCGTATTTTCCGCAAACTAAAATTATTATCATGATTATTATTTAATCGTTGTTCTACAAAATTACCAAAGCAAAGCAAAAAATCTTACTAATCAACATCTGTTCCTAAACGAACTGCTATATTCACATAGTCTTCCCTAGTCTTCGCAATCAATTCTGGACATCCCAAAGCAGTCAACTGACTGGAAGCTACTCGTGAAGCGAACGTTTCCACTAAAATATTATGTATATATTTTTTTGAAAAAACAACATGCTTCTATCTGTTGTAAAAATTACATGGTAGTGTAACCATCGGAGTGCCTGCCCAAAGCATATCCATTCCTGTAGTGTGACCATTGCAAAGAGGCGTATCTAAACACAAATCAGCAAGCTGACCACGGCGAACGTGCTCTTCTTTCGCGGCAACATTATTAAACTTAATTCTTTTAGTGTTCACGCCTTGGCTTTCACAAAATTTTAATACATTTGGCTCCGCGTGAGAAGGAAACCTCAGCAGCCAAAGAACAGAATTGGGGACTCTTTGTAAAATCTAAGATGAAAATCAATGAAACTGCTTTCACAGCATTGTACAAAAAACAATGCAAAAACAAACCTCACACCACATTTTCAATGTCATTGGATCAATTTTATACATTTGATTAAAATTACAATACACTATAGCATCTTCCGGAAGGCCGTACTGATGCCTGCTAGTGATTAATATACTCTGAGGAACTTCTTCTCCAGTTGCAGCTTTAATATGGGTCTAAATAAATAACAAATAAGTATAACGTAAAAAACCAAAAAAAATATGCATCAGCTATTCGAAGAGAAAAGTTCATACCTGAGTCAAGGCAGTTACACCATTCTGAACAGGAACCCCTTCTACGGAAGTTTGCACTTGGCCAGTGTAAAACATCGTTTCAACTGGAGCAGTGGTAGAAATTTCTAAGACAGGTACAACAACTTCAGTCACCTTGACTTCCTTTTCTGGACCGTGAATAACTTCCGCCTGACGAACAAACGCCTTGAAAAAATGACCAAAATTATAAACTACTGCAAAAATTCAAAAAAAATCAAAATAACTTAAACATACTTTGACATCCGCTTTGGACATTATGGGCTCCAAATTTGTGGCATTCACTACGGTAACATTATCTTTCCGCGGATCCAACGGTTTGTCTTTTCCTTTCAATATTGCTCGCTCACTGAGGTGTGGAAACATCTGCATGTGATCGCCGATGAAAAACGTATGCGGCATGTAAGCTAATTTTTCTGTATAAGCATGAGCTAAATGCAATGGCGATGTGACACGATCTGTTATAATGTAATCCATAAACGATGCGCCACTAGTTCCCGGATAGCCGAGCCACATAACCTTAAAAATTCAATATAAAAAATTTGCACACAGATTTATTTTTGATAATGACACAAAATAAAAATAACTTGAAACATACTTGAATTGGCGCACAACGAAGAGCAAATATTTCATTTCGTGCTCCCTTTGTATAACCATTCATATTTACTAAAATATGAATTTTATCCATTGCAATTCGATCGGCAGCTTTGCCAGTGTCAGAGATCTAAAATTTTGAAAAAAACAAATTAAACAGTTTTCCAAGTACAAATAACTTGCACTATCATACTTGAGACAAATCCACAAAATGTTCAGCTTGAGAAGAAACTTTCTGCCTGAAATTCGTATTGTCGTCCGGACTAAGAGCGTAACAAAAAATTTCCACTTTTTTCCTGTTGTGCATCCCTGGAATACTTTGCATCAAGTGGCTTGTTGGATGGTTGCCAAAATCAGACGAAACATATCCAATACGTAGGCGTTCACCAGAAGCAAGTGCAGTTGGATGAACATAGGAGGATTTGTGCAAAACGCTAATTTTTTCTATGCACAGTTGCGCGTGACGCGTTGCAATACCTTTACGCTGTTCGTGCGTAAGAGGGTAAAGCATTGAATGATGGGGATGCACTGAAGGAAGGCGATTTCGACGCAACTGCTCATCCACAATTGCAACTATTTTCGTCGTTCGAGCCTCATAATCAGTCCAATCACAAATCACCTAATGTTAAAATATGAATCTGACAAAAAAGATACAAAAATCAGTAAAATATTAAAAATTTTACCTGTAAACAATGAGCTAAATTACAAAAAGCGTCGGGGAAGTCAGGTTTCAACTTCAGTGCAGTTCTGTATGCTTGTATAGCATCTGGAACATTTCCCGAATCCTGAAATGGAAAAACTTCAATTCAGTGTCAAATAAAGATTCACTAAAATTTATTACTTTATGAATTGACGCCAAATTACTATGCGCGTCGGCAAAAGCTGGATTTATTTGAATAGCTCTACTGTAGCATTGCATTGCGCCGGTTATGTCATTCATCTCTTTCAGTGTGTTTCCCATATTTGAATAGGCATCGGCAAAAGTTGGCGCAATACGGATTGCTTCTTTATAATGCAATATGGCTTCAGTTAAACGACCTTGCTGTTGCAATATGCTGGCTAAATTTGAGTGAGCGGCAGCAAACTCGGGAAATATCTATACATAAAATGTAAAAGACAACTATGCAAAACAAAAATAAAATAAAAATTGCTCACTTCAAGTGCTTTTATATACAATCGTGTTGCTTCTTCGATAAAACCTTGCTCACGTTTAATGTTAGCTAAATTATTTAATGAGTCGGCGTGTTGAGGGCAAAGATTCAGTGCTGTATTGTAACATTCTTCGGCTTCTGCTACAAATCCTTTTTCTTTTAATGCATTCGCTAAATTACAATAGGCATCGGGAAAATGTGGTTGAAGCTCTATAGCTCTTTTATATGTATCGATTGCTAAATCGATTAAACTAAAATGAAAATCATAAATTCAACAATAGCACCAAAAGTTTAAGGTAAATGAACAATTGATTCACATTACCCTTGTTCATAATACACACAAGCTAAATTACCATGAACAACGGCGTGATTAGGAGACAAAGACAAAGCTCTGAGATAAGCTGAAACTGCCCTGAAAAAATAACATAATAATTTTCACTACGTTTTTCAAGTATAAATTCATTTTATTATTCTAAAAATGAATGCTTTTCAAATTTCACAATAAATGTTGTCAATTTTATATTCCATGTTCTTCATTTTAATATTATAAACATTGCTTCTAAAGCATATCTCAATTTTGAGGAGTAAGAGGACAAATTTGAAACATGAACATCATGTTTTGAAATGTTGCTAAATTTACAGAAACATCCAAAACAATAATTAAACACAAAACTTTTTTTAAAATTTATTTAGCTTATTTACAGTTGAAATAATTTCTTCTTGAAATAAAAGTTTTGTCATTTAAACTAAGCCTGCGGAGGCAATTCACATTCAATGCAAATTAAATAATTAACGTTCAACATGTAATTATACATAAGAAAGAAACTTCATTTCAATCAACAACAGCATTTAACACAAAAATAAATAACTTACCTATCAAAAATTCTTGCTTCTTTTAAAACATTCCCTAAATTTATATACGCATCCAAAAAATTCGGATCCAATTGAACAGCTTTTTCAAAATGATGAATGGCTAGCCAAATTTCCCCTTGTGCGCTAAATACACAACCCAAATTGCTCCATGCTACAGCAAAAGTGGGCTGTGTATCTATTGCTTTCAAATAACAAGCCTTGAATAAAATGCTTTTCAATTATGAAATATATAATTAACTTATAATAAAGTTTTTACTAAGTAAATTAACTTATCCTTGAATGTAAAAAATAAATAATACATGAACAGATAAAATATGATGGAATAAAATTTTAATAAATGTAGCATCATTAATAAGAATAAATTACATAATTTGCTTGAATTATACTAATTCTTAGTATAATTAATACATTAAAACTAATTCTGCTGAAGACAGTTCGGTAAGCTAAAAAGTAAAACAACTAATCAAATATGAACATCACTACTAAATATTCAAAACAACTTTATTTTAAAAAAAGTTAAACGCATATCACTGATAAAAATGCTATGCAATTGCCTACTTTTGCTTCTTCCAGTCTTCCCATAGCTTTTAACAGATTTCCCAAATCGCTTCGAATACAGTACAAATCCTAAAACCAGAGATTCGTATAAATACTATTTAAAAAATTATTCGTAAATCTTTACAGCATTATAGTGCAAAGCGGTAGCATAAGCTTGAACAGCTTGTTCAAGGTGACCCGCAGTTACAAGAGCGGCTGCTAGATTAATATACCCGTCAATAAAATCAGGTTTTAAACGAATAGCATGTCGGTAATTTTCTAACGCCTCAGGGAGTTGGTTACGTTCCTTGAATACATTGCCAAGATTACTGTATGCTTCTGCACATACTGGATTCGCTTTAATTGCCATAGAGCAAAACTGGGCCGATCTAAAATATATATATATATATATATATTCAAATTAAACATCTATGTTCTCAAATTCAGCAAAAGCAATAACAATATACATCATCATGTAAATTCAAAATTTTCAGAAAAACTAAATATATTCACAAAATTAAATGCAAGAAGTGCAAACGTATCGTCTTCACTTAATAATGTAACAAAACGTCGAATGTCAAAGAATCACACTAGTATCGTTCACCGTGATCACAGAACTGAGTAATGAAGTTAACTCTTCAAGTTAAGAATATATACGACAGCTTATAATAATTAACATAAAATAATCAACAGAAAACTTAATGCTAACTGTTGAATAATAAACATAATTAGAGACATTTACTGTGACAAATGAATTAACAAGCTAAAAAATCGCAATTAACACCTTAACATACTTAAAAAACATTCTGTAATATTACTGTAGGATAAATAAATTTATTTTTTACCTCACCATTTCGTTCAACATTACTTTATCATCATTCACCAAAATGTTATCAATATTTTAACCTCCCGCATAAGCATTCTGCAAGAAGTAACAAAACAATTGAAAAGCCATTTATGATAGAAAAATCATTGATGTCCTGTTTCAAAATACTATCTTTTTATAATAAAGCAATTTTTGAACTCATCTGTCCAAAACAAATAAATTATTTAGAAGCGACTTAAAAGTAAGAGAAACGTTTCATGAATAAATGAATGAAATAGACTAAATCACATGACCATGCAGTCGCAAAATGTCGCCGAAATTAAGATAAAAAAACAAAAATAAAACTGTTAAGCTAAGAATTTAACGTACTTAATGTTTCTCAACACATCATCAGGAATTTCACAACAAAAAATGCGCTAAATAATCCATAATACAAAACAAAGATTTAGGAATACAACCGCTGATAAAAAAATAAAGAGTTCATTATTATCTTTCATTTTTTAAATAAAAACGTTTAACATTTTTATGTTCGCAAAATGAAAAATGCACTGAAGATTACAGATTACACAGTAATTTTATAACCGGGAAACATAAAGAAAAAATATAACAGTAAAGATCAAATTATTCAAAGTAAAAAATTCAAGCAACAGATAAATTTACAAGGTCATTTACGTGAATGACATCAATTTCTTTTACAGAAAACATTAAACATCATTGTGTCAATGTCCTGCATGCATTAATGTCAAAACTAAAAGTTTTTAAATATAAAAAAAATAAACATTCTGTTATTTGAAAATTAGAATTAGTTACAAGACAAGCTAAAAATCTGAGAAATACCTGATAAAAAATTTGAATAGAAATAACATTTTTAGATGTCCATCTCTAATATTATTTTAAAGTACAATCCTCCCTAAAAACTTCCGGAAAGCTTCTAGGCTTTTATCGGCTTAAAATATGCTCGAAGGAATGTCATAAAAGATGAAAAATATCAAAAACTATCTTAATAAGCTAAAATAATATATATATAAACAATAAAAAGAACGATTATATAAAATAACAAAGACATGCAATATAAAAAAAATCATTACTTTTCTAAACGTTTACACTGGAAGTGAATTGAAGACAAGAGTAATAAAACGCTTATATTCGAAGGCTCTTGGCGAAGCAAATGCATACAATGACGTTCTGCATCTTCATAATTTGCAGCTTGATACTCACGATGTGCCAGTTCACTGAGACCTAGCAAAGTTGAGAAATTAAAAACTATCTCAGAATGTAAGATATATCTTACTGGCAAAATCTTGACTGATAGAATTCATTAACTGATTTGATGGTTTAATAACTTGCCTCCTCACTTCCAGACGCATAGTGTAAGGACAGACATGGACACAAGGAAAAGTATGAAATAGCAAATGTACTGTAGATCTCTAAATTTTACAGAAGAAAAAGTAAATGTACTTAAGCATCAATATTCATTTTTTCACTGTAGACTTTCTTTACTTACGTCATCATTATTTTTCAGAAGTATTTAATAATGAGTGGATAATTGATTTCTTTTATTTTGAACGAAATGTTAAATGTTCGCCTATCTTTTAACTGATGCAATTATAGACAGAAATAAATTATTTGTTAATATGCAAAGCATTATCTGTTTCTACCTTTGATTTTTAAAGGATATTATTGAAATTTGATTTTTAGCAATTAACCAATTTTTTAAAACCTAGATATTTAATATTTATTTAGCAGAAATCTTTCACAACCGTGAATTGTAATAGCTTATGAGCATGTGAAACTAATAATCTATCTTTTGAAAAAGCCTTAATTTATAATTCAACTATTATTTAAAATGAATTTATTTTTTTACTTTTAGAACATTGTAAAATGCAAGAAAAATGTGTGCATCTCCTCCAAGCCAATGATTCATTTATGCAATCATGTTTTTACTTCTTGAGCTTATTAAATATATATGAAATCTTTTAAATGAAATTCTGTGACATATTTGGGTTGTTTGATATTCAAAATTCTGTTCTCATTTAAAGCACAATCTTTACATTACAATGTAAATCTTTAAGGATTTCGTATTTTAATTTTTTTAGCTTTGTTTCTTTTACTTTGCTTTTCAGATTTTCTGCACAGCATACTTTTATAGCAATTTATAAACATACGTTTATAGTAAGATGCTATTGGAAACAAATTTAGGAATCATTTAAATGCTAATCAACAGATTTGAACTACATTTGATGCAAACAAATTTTACAGAAAATTGAAAATTTTAAAGATTTCATTCAATGAACTGCATTGTTTGAATGATGACAACATAAGAACATTCACAATTATATAGATATAAGTACTTGAATAATCTTCTTTTACTGTACCGTTTTTTGGTGTTGTGAAAAAAATGTCAAAATTTGAAAAACTTGAACTTATTTAATTTTATAATATAATATATTTTTATTTAATGTATTTTTAATGCTAATCTCACGAAGATGTAAATTCTGTGATTGACCAGTGTCTGTAAATGCTGTGTTTGAGTGCTAATTTTTATTTTATTTTTCATAAAAAACAGCTTGATAAACAAATAAAAATAAAAAATTTATGATTAGACAATTCTATATTATTTTATTATTAAGATAATATTTGAAACTCACTAATAAATTGAAAATCTTTCATAACAAAAATATGTAACATATTACAGTATACCTCAAGAAAAGGTAAAAGATTTTCATGATCATATTGTGTATGTATGAGTTGCGTCATTTTTGTTGAAGTCGGTCGGTTGTTAGGTTTGTTGGTGTGAATTTGTCGGTGGTGAGTGAATTATTTTATTAATTTTGGTTAGTACATGAACATTTAATTTATAAATTATAAAATTGTTTTTTTATAGCTGCAATAATTAATTCTTTTTGTTTTGTGTGCAATGACGACGGAAGAGGACGTCATTTCGGACTACTATACTTCCCTCCAAGAATTGGAATGCAACAGCAAGCCACACATCAACATGTTAACGATGTTAGCTGAAGAAAGCCAGCGCTTTGCTCCAAAAATTGTGCAACTTGTTGAATCGCATATTCAAAAGGTTGAAGATTTTCTTATGCATTGTACTGTTTTGTTGCGCGTATTGCTCTGTTTTGTTTTTACGAATGTACTTCATTATAAAAGAAAATTGTAATTTTTTGATTTTGTTTCTCTTTGCGCCTATTAAAAACTGACGCAAAACACGTTTGAGAAACGGATGCAGTAGGGCTTGCAAAACTACGCAGCATTTTTGCCAAAGCAGTGCAAAGTGGCGCAAGAATTTGTTCTAAATTAATATGTGTTCCAGGTTACTACTAATCAAAAGCTCCCGGTTTTGTATTTAATTGACTCAATTGTGAAGAATTGTCCAGACACTCAATACAAAGAGTTATTTTCAAAAAATTTAATAAACATTTTTGTTCATGTATTTGATCAGGTAATTTGATTTAAGAAGAGAAAGATCCTCATCATTTTTTGGAATGTTTAGGTTGATGAGAAAACGCGTCAAGCGTTGTATCGTTTACGAACAACGTGGCCGAATATTTTTCCTGCATCCAAGCTATACGGCATAGATATAAAAGTACACGAAATCGATCCTGCTTGGCCATTACAGAATCCTAATCAGCTGAAAGCATCAGCTGCCAATGTTGTAAATTCATCTAGTTCATCATCATCCACAAAGCACGTTCACGTTAATCCAAAGTTTATAGATCAGGTATATTTTAATTTTTTTAATTACAAATAAAAAATGTTATTCTTTGCATTTTGCGAAATAACTGAATTAGGCATTCATTTTTTATTGTCATGCCGCTTTCCATAAGTTGATGATGTTAAGAAATTTTATTGAAGATGCGACTTTTTTATTTCAGTGTTAATTGTAAAACTTATTCATATCAAAAAAAATTTCTCGTGAATAAAATACATTGTTTATATGATTTATTATACAAGGTTTGTGCCTAGTGCATTAACTGTTGTCGCACTGCTTGGTCTTATTATAAAAGAACTTTAAAATTATTAATTGAAAGTTTTCAAATATTTAATAAGAATGTTTTGGACTTAATTAGTAATAGTCATTATGTAGCATTATTGGTTGTTTAATTAACAGCAGTACTGATATTTGTAAGGAAGTTTATTCTCATTCGGCAGTTTTGACGTAACAACGTTTTTCAATGGAAAAACAAACGGTTACTGTAAAACAGTAAATATGTGCATACGTATATAAATGTGTTTGTTTAGATGGAATCTAATCGAAGTACTTTTATTCACTGACAGTATAGTATAATAATATTGGTCACAGTCGGAAACGCAAAAATTGGGTAGCCGCATTCAATAAAATTATTTTTGATAGTTAATATGATATTTGTAATTTTGGCATGCTTGTTTTAAAAGAATTATTTTTTCTGTTTTGATGCCATAATGAAACGTTGCTCGTTATAATTGTTTTTTGTTCGTTTCTTTGTGTAGATTGAATAATTCATAATTAAAAATTAAGTTTTGTTTGTAAATTCAAATGATTTAAAGTATTTATTTCTTTATAAATTTTTTGAGAATAAGTGTAGATTTGGCAGGTGATATTATTAGAGATGACTTTAAGATTATATTGGTAATGTCTCTTGGCATTGGAAAATTGATCTTGTAATTTAAATTTGTTGATTGGTTATTTTAAGTGAATAAATGAAATTAAATATGTGTTATTTGTTTGTAGGAGGAAGTAAATATTAATAAGGTATTGTGATATTTGTACTTGATTTTATTTTACGTCATACTGTAGTTTTTTGTTTTACAAAATTTCGCTGTGGGCGGGTGTCGTTTTACTATTTCAAACATTTTATCTCAATTCAGATGACAAATTTTTGAATATATCTCAACAATTTTAATGTTATTAGATTATTAATATTATTATTGGCAAATTGTGACAATTGAAAGTGCCACATTGTATTTTTAGAAAGGTCAGAAAGTTTCTGAGCAGCAAGAAATATCAGAAGGAATGGTTGTTTCTTCGGAGGGACAAATTACTGCTGAGAAAGTGCGCTGTGAAGAGTTAGTGCGATTGAAAGAAGAATTGCAAAAAACACGTGAAAATATGATAGCTTCTGTTGGGGGGCCTTTGAGAATTAATAAGAAACCGGTATGTATATACTGTCAGTGATTATACTGTTTAATTTTAATATATTTGTTTTTTTTATATTATAATTATGTCGCTTAACTGTGTATTTCTTTTCAGGTTGACTTATCTGTCAGAGACGTAGAAAATAAGGAGAAATTAAGCAGTAAAGAAAGAGTATCATTAAAGGACAATCCGATGTTGCGTTCGACATCCAAAACGTCGGCACCATTTTTGTCATCGAAGGAGAACGAGAATTTTGTTGAGTCAGACTGTTGTAGCGTTGAAAGCTTTCAGTCGATTTCTTCATATGTAGTTTGTGATGAACATGATTCGCTTTCACCTCATTCTCAGTTACCATCTGAATCACCAGATCAGACGTTTATTTCTGTTGATGAAGAAGAAGCAGGTGAAAGTTCTGACGATCCCATAGTGGTGGTTGATATAGTAGAGATGGATGATGAGCCACCGTCAAAAGTTCAAAGTCAGACAGTGAACAAACAGTCAAATGACGAAAAGTTGCCTAACCAGTTGTCGACTAGAAACACTGAATACTCGAAGAAATCTTTACATGATACGAAAAACTTTAGTAGCTCAAGACGTAGCAGTGAAAGAAGGGATCGACGTCGTCATACTCGTTCCCCAGACTATTCTCCTCGATCAAGTGTTGAAAAACGTTCTAGGCATAGTCATCGGTCAAGTATGGGCAATGGAACAATTGGATTTTTTCTACCATTTAGTTAAAGTAATATGTATTTGACTAACGTGAAAGCTGATTTTACAGGGCAGATTGATCGGGATGGTCGTGGTAGAAGATTTTCACGTGACGAACGATCCCGTTCACCGCTCTTGTCTCCAGTTGGACGTCGCCGTAGGTCTCCGCCTGTTCGTCGCAGGTACGACAGTGATAGGTCGTTACGTATGGATAAATCACATACCTCTTCCTCTTCCTCATCCAGACCGGCGGTATCATCGGTGATATTTTGGTTTTTTTTTGAATTTTGATTTTTTAAGTGAAAAAAGATAAATGGAAATTTCAGAGTGTGAAGAAGGGTGGTTCATCATCAGCGATGTTGAGTAGCAGCGATGTTCGAGAATCAGGGCGTTTGCATGGCGATTCGAAAAAATCTCGATTGCACAACGAAGACACGTCGTTGCCGATGCCTGTTGCAAAGAAAGAACGCCCCTACAAACCGCCGCCTGTTCCCGTCGATTTGGAAGAGCCGAAAGCACCTCTTTCCAACAGGTCAGCATCAGTTTGTTTTGTATTTTTCAAATATATATTTATAACAGTTTTTATTTTTTTTTAGTTCACTGTTTGGCAATGAGAGTGATCAAGAACGCGGACTCGGTGTTGATGGTTTGAAATTTCCACCAGTTCCACTACGACCTGCGACTTCAGCGGTTTCGGTCAGCGTGAATCCCATGGATGGAATGGAGTATCGATCCCGTTCCCCTGGTCCGTTGGTGACGCCAATGACGACGCCAGTAAACAGCGCTTTAGAGAACCGAGCGATAATTTTCCAAAGAGCCCAAAAGCAACTTGCCGATGGAATCTTGAATCAGCGAGAATATGACGATTTGATTCGTGATCTCACTGATGTAATTGGCCGTGTTCGGCCTCCTGACGCGCCAATGAATTCTGTTAGATCGATGATTGTTGGCGATGTGTGGAATCCGGAAGTTTCAGTTAATAGTAAAACGTTGGGCAGTGCTGGTAGGTTAGTGACTCCAATTCAAGCGCCAGCTTCAACTTCAGGGGTCAGTTTGTTAGCATTGCCGGAACAGGAGTGCAAGGCGCCTCCGATGTCGATAGAAATCGACCTTAGTGAAAGTAAAACAGGCGGGCCGTCGAATGATCGTATATTCGTCGACGGGCACGGCTACGAGGTGCGCTACGTTGACGAGGTAGCAGTAATCGAGAGGAACGGTCTTCCTCATCGAATTAGCTTTACGGGATGCGCGAAGGAAGTGATCGTCGACGGCATTGCGTACAATTTGGCTTTCGGCGAGTCGCGCGTTATTACACTGGACGGTCAGCCAGTTGTGATACGATTCGGTGCGCCGGCACGGGAATTGTATTTCGGCAACGTGCCGTTGCGGGGGATTTTCGGTGGACCGCCGATTTTCATCAAAGTGAATGGAGTGAAACATTCCATTCTACTCGGTGGCCCACCGCCGGAAGTGAAAATCGACACCGAACCTTCTTACGAATTGTTGCGTTTTTTGCACTCGGGTCACATGGGCAGACGTGGTATGATGCGCCAGGATGTCAGGGCGTCCTTGAATATTGGCAAACGATTGCAAAACAACAATCGTTGCGAGCCTGTTGCTGCAAACATTGAGATACCAAAGCCTCCGCCAGCAGTAGTAGCACACGTCAATACCGGCGCCATTAGTAATACTAGCAGTAATAGCAGTGTTTCCGTCAATGTTGGCGGTGGTGGTGGTGCCGCCGGTGCCACTGCCCCATCGCAGATGACTCCCGACGCAATTAGGGCATTATTGAACAGGATAAAACAGGTGGGACTTTTACCCGACAATCCGCATTCTGTTAAACCGTCAACAGTAGCATCGGCGGCAGCTGCAATGCCAATGCCAGTAACAACTTGGTTTCCAGACGATGAGACTGTCGAACGACGCAAAGAGCCGACCACTGAGTTGAAAACTTTCAACATGAAATACTTAAAAATGTGGGTGTAATGTTATTTTCTTTGCCTTTTTCTTTTCTCAATATTCACAATATAACCTATCTCTTCCCCTTGTTGTTATTTTGCTAGACGCTATCAGAGTTTGATCGATGCACTGTATCAAAACAAAATACAATGCAGTACATGCGGAATGCGTTTTGCAGTTGGCGATAGTCAAAAGTATTCCAAACATTTGGACTGGCATTTTAAGATGAATCGCAGAGAAAAGGCCGGCATTACTGCTTCATCCAGGCCGTGGTATCTTGCATCTGAAGTATGTTTTGTAATTTTCTTCTTCCATGTTGTCGTCCGCTTCACAAATGATTCTGTAATTAGGATTGGATCAATTACGAAGAATTTGGAGAAGATATATCGAAGAAAGGTAGTTTTTTTGTGTGTATATGTTTTTCATATAATTATAATAAATAAATTAATTATTGGTGTTGTTTTTTTAGTTCGCAGTTCAGTATTTGAAGCGAATAGGGATGAGAAAAGTGGTCGATCGCGAGGTTTTGTTGCTAAAACCAATTCAGTAATTCCCGCTACAGATGAGGAACAGGTAAAAACTATGCAAGTGGAAAAGTTGCTCAATAATATTATAATGTAATATAATATTCGTTTTTTTTTCTTCTTTCACAGATTTGTCAAGTTTGCAATGAGACTTTTGAACAATTCTGGGATGGGGATGAGGAAGTTTGGAAATTGCGCAACGCGATGCTTGTAGACGGAAAGGTTTGTCTCTTTTTTTTGTCAGTTGAACACAGAATTATTAAAGTATTAGTCTTTTTGGAAAAAAAAATTTTTTTCCCCAATTCTCTATTATTATAGGTCTATCATCCGTTGTGTTATCAAGATGCTGGAATAGAATCGGCATCATCTTCCTTTTCGGTAAATGTAAATTTGTGAAACTAAAGCACTAACTAAAGAAGCATTATATCCGGTTGTTTTTTTTGTTTGTTTTTAAGAACACTGCGCTTACCTTTTTGGAAGAGAAGAAAACAGTTATTGGTACAACAGGGACAGAGACGGAGAAAGGTGAAGTGAAACTGATGAAAGAAGTGGTGGTAAAATTGGAAGAGCAGAGTAAAAGTTTGCAATCTGCACGCTCAACGACGATAAAGCCAACACTGCCTTGCGAAAATTTGGTCAAGTCTATTTTGACCGCTATTAAGGGTTCATCCGAAGAGGTGGTCGGCAGGACAAGCGCTGCTGCTATTGCTGCTGAAAAGGTTGATCAATGCTAATTTTTTTTCTTTGTTTACTCGTTTCTCACGCTTTCAGCGTCAGTGAATGAAAATAAAGTTTTTCTTTTTTCGGTTTTTCTTTTTTGTAAATTCTTCATTTTGCCTCAGAATGATTATTTATATATATTATTTGGGGAATTTTAAAGAGTTTAATCAGATATTTTTTTTAATCACAGTATCCAGTTTATTCGATGCATGCTTGATATTATTTGTAGTGGACATGAATTTTGATAAATAAAATTGACTGTGTCATATGATTGTTTCTTTCTTTTTTCATCTCTGTACTTGTGCTTGTTGTATGGACTATTGTTATTATTATTATTATTACAATAAAGCTGATCTTTTTTTTTGAAACATTATTTACCGAATTTTAAAATCGAAAAGCATATTTGTTGGTTTTAGAGTTGAAATTGTATGCCGACAGTTTTTTTTTACCGAAATTGTTGATGAGTTGATATCGTCGTAGAGTAGTAATTTTCTTGTATAAATATGATAATAATTTTCTTGAAAACTTACTTCTGTTTTCTACTTACATACAAAGGTGTAAGCAAGTGAAAATTTCCATTCCAAATATTGAAGAAAATAAAATCAGTTGCTGCTTTATCAACAAATTTTCTCGACAAAACCGAAAAGAAAACCAAATAACTTTTGAAATATTATTAATTGATTAGAAAAAAAATTGTTAATATACCGTTTTCAATGATACATTTTGGTAGTTTCGACACGACTGGCGATCCCGACTGGCAACAGTATATAGTACCAGAGCGTAGTTTCTGTATGACTGATGAGATTCGTAAAGTTGTTCATTTTCATCGCATTGAATTTCCATCATCTGTTTTGTTGCATTCATTCATTCGATTGTAAACGATTTGAAAAATGCCCCAAGAAATAAATATATATATATATGTAGTACACTAACAAAATCAACATACGCGCAATGAATGCAAATTAATATATTATTGTTCAAATTCTTCAATAATTGAGTGAGTGAGTAGTGGCGTTCACAAAGTGGGTTGGATGTTGAACAATAATATTCCCGATCACTTATTATTATCATCAACGTGCTTCATAATTTCCCTCAGCACATATGAAATATTTTCATTCAACTCATCTTTTCCATTCACAAATAAAAAACTGTCTGCATTGTCTTCAGCCAACTTCAGTGAATTTAAATATGACGGCCAAACGTACTTTTCAAAATAGCATTCAACATCCGCAATTTCGTACTGTCTTCTTCTTCTTCTCAACTTGCTGCTGTTCTTGTCAATGGTGAAGAAAAATTTCTCCTTGAACATATCATGCAGTGGTGGAAAATGGTAAATCATGCTCCCTTCGACAATGATAATCGAAACTTTCGACCGACAACAATTTTCAGCACACAACAATTGAACACGCTGAAGCAGCTTTGGAAAATCCACTGCATCGACTGAATCGAAATTCCAAAAATTCACATCAGCCAAATAAACATCATCCAATTCAGTCTTGTAATATGAATCTTGATGGACCACATCGACGTTGTATGACAAAAGTTCCAATTCACGCGCAACAATTTTACTGACAGTCGTCTTTCCAGAACAAGTGGCACCACCGATGCCAAATAGAAAAGTCAAATTTCCCAAAGCCATGAAAATTTAACGATAATTAATACGGATATATCTAAAAATAGAAATGTAACATGCAAAAAAGGATGATTTATTTACTGATCACATGACATCTATAATTGCACAATGTGCATTTTTATAGTTGCAGTCAAAACTTTGAACTATACAAGAATAAAAGTTAAAAACAACGCACATTTAGTAAAATTGTAAATACTGTAAATTTAGTATATACAAGACCGTTGTTGTTACAGTATTAGAATATGTGGACTTTTGCGTGAAAGAAGCATGACGTATTTGCAGCTATATTTGAATAAAATATTTATATAATTTACGTTCTGTTTGACTAATTCGAGCTGGTCAGTAAAGCTTGCTGCTTTCGATCGCGTCATGTCTACCGTATGTTCGTAATTAAATCGAATAACTTATAATTAAAACTTCATTTATTAAAAATTCAAAAGACAAATTAAAGGCGCATTTTTTGCACATCAGAGTTATTATGTATTCAAATTGAAGACATTTATACTGTTTATTTGGAAAATCAAATGCTTGGTAAAACTTTTTATAGCGATGAAAATTCATAACTTTTAAACGATGCAAATATTCAATTTACAAATCAAACATCGTGCATTATAATCAAACAATTTAGCTTCATTCAGAATCATTAAAATGATAAAGTTTGCATTTAAAATAAATAATAACAGTAACAGATAAAGTGTATATAATATCAGGAAAATACAATGCTGCTCGAAATTATCATCGCACTTTAAAAGAACACGTGGAATTTCTTTCAAAATATAATCATAATTAGTTTGATGAGTAAATATGATAAGCTTGATCAGGTAGAAAGGGTATCAATTCATCAAGGGTACAAATATCTTAATGCGTTGATATTGCATTTAAATTTACACTGCTCGTATTGAAAATTTGAAAAACATTGAGAACAAACCCGAATTAAATTTTACAAATTGCTTCACATTTAGCTTGCTAATACAGTAAATTTTTAAATTTTAATTCATAATCATTGAATATTCAATTGAAAAATATGAAAAGAATGCAGTTAAGCACTTTTTTATTTCATCAGAAAAATAAGAGACAAAACAAACTACTGTCCAGGTACAATTTCAATTTTTCAAATTCATTTCAACGATTTCAAATGACACTTTAACTTCTAATTTCAACATCTAAAACGCCTTCCAAACTAGAATTTCGATCTGTAGTTCTTGCTGTAAGTGCTTCGAGAGGCATATCACGTTGCGGCAATTCACCGACATCAGCAGAGATTTCAGGATAAACGATATTATTAGTAAACCATGTAAAATCAAGGTCTGCCAACCGTTCCAAATATGTTCGCTTGAGTAGAGGATTCACTCCAATATAAGACATGATTATCTAAAATAATACTTTAAATGATAATTTTACAAAAAAAAAATCCATTCATCCTCGCAATTTAGTGATACAAATTGATGAAAATGACCGATTTTACGTCACGGTAATTGTCAAGTTTTATTTAAATGTTGACATATAAACTGCTCAATTTATTCAAAATAAATCGATGAAAATATTTAAAATTAATTTATTTTGAATAAAAATGCTGTAGCTACCAAGATAATTTCGTTTGTTTTTTATATTCTTTTTGTCATAATTTCAAATTCTTATTCTTACAATAGCATACGGTAAGTATGTTACAGTAATTTTTCCTAATTTATCCAATGAAGTAGCGAAAAGTTTTTCTTGTCTTCAGATAGTATTTAATAAAATTATTAAGTATTATTATTATTGTTATTATTATTATTATTATTATTGTTATTTAAATGTTTGTTATACAATTTAATAATTTGCATTTTAAATTCGACCGATTATCGTTGGACAAAGTAATGGCCCGATTTCATAATGATCAACAGAAGAATAGACTAAGGAATACTAATTTGGTAAAGTTGATGGTCGATAAAAAGGAAGAAAAGTTCAAATTGCTCGAAACGTTTTACGACAAATTACCTAGTAGTAGTAGGGTGCGTTGAATGACGTTCTTGTTTACAGTGAAAAAAAGATGGCAGAAGAATCTTCTGTTGGTGGAAAAATTTGCGGTTGCAAGGGCATTCGATTTTGTCGTCTGTGCGAAAATTCAGACCGAGTAAAAAATCTACAACGTGAACGGTGCTTGGATTGGAAAAAATATCGCATTTTCGTTTATTGTCGAAAATGTGATTCCAGTGGACATTCGCTGACCAGTGAGATGCATTCAGTGGAACAGCTGCTAGAATTGTACAACAACTTCCACGATTTAGTTCAGGGCAATTTCGACAGTTTCGCTTGTGAAACGGTGAAGGTGGTGGAGAATTTTCTGACCGAAGACGAAGAGGCCAGCTTGTTGAAGAGCATTTCACAAAGCGCATGGCAAGTATCCCAGTCGGGTCGCAGAAAGCAAGACTACGGACCGAAAGTTAATTTCAAAAAACGAAAAATCAAATACCACACCCCCAACAACCAGCGGGATAATACTTTGCCTGAATATTTTAGTTTTCTATTTGACCGTATGAAACAGTTGAAATTTCTGCAAGATTTCGTCGCCGTTCAAGTTACCAATCTCGAGTACTGCTCGGAGCGTGGATCGTGGATTGAATTTCACACCGACGACCAGTGGGCGTGGGGGGAACGTATAGTGACTTGCAGTCTTTGTTCCGATGCGGTGATGTCGTTTTTGGAAGAAGAAAACAATTCTCTCATTCATGTGCCTTTGTTGAAGCGTTCGCTGATCTGTATTAGTGGCCCCATGCGACACAAATTAAAGCATGCCATACTTCCAGGCCATATAGTTGGAACGCGAATTGCAATTACTGTTCGCGAAAAATCAGATCGTTTGCAATTATAATATTTCTATCTTTTTTTTTCTGTCCAAATAAAACTATTTTACAACACACTTTTACATATATGTATATATATTTATTTATTCAAATATTTACTTCGAGCAGCATACGTTGAAATGCTACATATGATGATGAAGCAATGCATATTGTAAATTTATTGAAGTCGAAAACAAACATAATACAGTGTAGTGAATTACATCCAACATTATGCATGCCGAATAACAACTAAGCTATATAAAATGAAAATATAAAGTTAACATATAAAATTATTAAGTTCTAAATAAGTTTGCTTAATTATTTTTAATCTTCGTCTTCATCGTCGTCATCTTCATCTTCGTCAGGATCCTCCTCAACTGTGGCGGAAGATGAAGTTGCCCCACGAGCACGTTTGCCAACATCACTTTTTCCACCAGACTTGTAGTTTTTCATATCCTTCATCAATTTGATAAATAACAACAAAAACTGCAAAAAAACCGAGCAACATTACCTCCTCATAGCGAGTACGATCTTTTGCCGCCATATCTTCAAATTTACGCTTTTCATCTTCGTCAATTGCTTTCCACATTCTTCCTAATTCTTGCGCCACCTGACCCACTTTCCAATCTGGATGAGCCTGCTGTATTTCGGCGCGTTTGGAGTTGGAAAAGAAAAAAAATGCAGACCTAGAACAACTTGATGAAATTAACATATTCCTAGAAAGACTTAAACCACCCACAGTGCTCTCTTTGGCGCGTTCGGGTCTTTCTTGCTGCGCTTTCGCTTACGCAAACCATCGCCACCGTACGCTTCCAATTCAGCATCGTAGCGAACACGATCTTTTGCTGCCAGTTCATAGAATCGATGCTTCTCTTCCTGAGTCATCGTCTTAAACGAATATTCTCGTTTAAACAACATCAAACACCTACAAAACAATACAAAACTGGCAACCTTCCATTTCGCGGAACATTTCTTGGAAACTTCCGTAACTTGAACATTCTCGTTGGGGTATTTTTTCTTGTGCTCTTCATAGCACATTTTCACGAAAAACCCATACGGCGTAGTTTTACCTCGAGGCTTGCCAGCTTCTCGTACCATTTCTAGATAGAATCTCTATAAAAAAATAACGGATGAATAACAACTTTTATGATAAATTTTCACTTAAAAACGATTCCTTTCACATTGAAGTGGAAAATAAATCACTCACATTTTATGTCGGCGCGGCTAAAACTCACTTATAATGGATAATATAAAACGATTTACAGGTACATACCTGTTTACTATGCAGAACAACAAATGGGATACTGTAGCCTTGATTTTAAAGAACACTATCTATAACTGAGGCATTTTTTTCACATTTTCATCCAATAAATACTCCTCGTTATTTACTTTTAATCATTACATGCAAATTTATAATTTTTGATCACTTTTGAAACTTCACTTATTTTATCTAGGTCACAATGATGGCCTATTTAACGACCCATATGTAAATATTTCAAATTTTTAATATTATCAACTAAGCAGTGTTCAAAATATTTATCAGATTATATATTGTGCATTTTTTAATGTATTTCAACATAAGATGGCATTCAAAATTGCAATATAAATTTGGTCAATTACGTGTAGGAAGCGGATTGTATATTTCGTTTGCGTACATGCATTTCATGTATCCCTGTTGTTCGTGAAAAATTTACTGATGAAAAGCATGGCGCTTATAGTAACAAAAAAATAATTATGCATGATCTGGTTAAGTAATAAGAGCAGTTAGTACAAAGTTTTTCATAAATAGTACTAAGGTACGAACAGATAATATACAGACATATTCTAATTTAGACAATAAGATGTGTCATTTTTTGTGCCGTCGAAACAGTCGACATTTAAGAAGACTGTTAATTGTCATAGTAATTTTATTAAAATCTCTATTTTTCCAAGAAAATATTTTCAAATTTTACAACCACATATCACATTTCATAATTTTGACTGCTTTTATTTTCTAAAATTTAAATATTTTCTTATATAATGTAAATATGAACTTCAGACGCCTGATTCATACATTTTAAAATGTAATCAATTAAAATGTCCTGCATTTCTTAAATCATTATACCGTATTGTCAAGTGCAAAGTCCTTATATTTAACCATGTAAAATGTTATCTTTTAAAATGTAAAACACAGTGAAGGCAAAAAGCATTTTTAAGATTATAATACAATATTTTCAAATTTATTATTCACTGTAAGTTTTCTAAATTTTTGATGGAGGTGGTAATAGTTCTTGAAAATTTTAAATATTTTCAGATCTCAAAATTTATATGTAAAAAATATATTTAAAGTATGTTATTGAAAAATGGAATTTTTGCCAATTTATATTTAAAACATCAAAAGTTGTTAGTTGATAAGTTGGAGAAGAATGATTTGTTCAAAAGATGCATAACTTTTGAAATATATTTTTTCTACAGTAAAAATTTAGTTTTATTAATAAGAATAAAGAATATTTTTTTTTCAATTACAGCCTTTTAATTTTCTTTACCAAATTTTAAAGTTACTGTAGCTACTATGAAAACGCGTAAAGTTTTTTATGTATTAATGTTTTCGTTTTTAAAATTATAGTTCTATGCAGTGATTTTTTAGCTTGCCACGTTAAACTGGACAATACTTAGAACATGTGGAAGGCTTATTACAGCATGTATGAAAGAACACTGCATGTGTTTTGCCCGCCGGATGTCATAACTTTTAATTTGTGTGAATCAGTGCTAATTATAGTTGGCATTAGCACTGCTTTAATAGTTATGCTTTTGTACATCTTAATGAAGGTAATTTCGTTGCTTAGAGTTGCAAAATGCATTAATTTATTGATTTTTATTAATATTTCTTTCATCTATTTAATTAGAGCCAATGCAGTTCACGAATGTCGGCTATATTTCATTTTTCTTGCTGTTTTATATATTAAGTAATTAAGTTCTGTCATGAGCTATTCTATAAATTCAATAATAGTTTCCTTCTCTACTTTGTTTTTCTTGCATTTCAGTGTATATAAATCATTAACATCACCATAGTTTGGGAAGGGAAATTTTATTTTTGAATTGCTGCTCTGGTAGAGCTTTTTATTTTAAATAAATTGATATTATGAAGTGATATCATGAATCTTTTGATAATTAAGTTTCCTAGCATAAATGTGAAGAAGTGTAAAGTAGTTTAGAAAATTTTCAAATTGTTTAAATGAAATAAAATGATAATTGTGCAATGAAAGCCAAAATGAACAAAACAAAAGCTATATTGTGTAGAAAAAAGAAAAAGATAAGCACCGTGAAGAAGTGAAAATATTTTTCGCATCCCAATCTGGTAATGCGCAGAAGTTGGCTTACAGTTTGCATTCGCGTCTGAAATCGACATTTTCCACAGCAGTGTTTGATTTGCAACATTACAATCCAGAAGGACATTTGGAAAATGAAGTAATATACAAGACGTTGTGATCAAAACACAAAAAGCAAATGAATGCTTTTGTTTATTTCAGCAAGCTGTATGCATTTTTATCGTTAGCACTTACGTTGACGGGCAGTGTCCAGAAAAATGCCGCTGGTTTTTCAAATGGTTGGAAGAATGTGTTTCGGATTTTCGTGTTGAAAAATCCGTTTTAAGCAATTTACGTTTTGCGGTTTTTGGTTTAGGTGATAAAGCATACGGAAGCACGTTTAACAAGGTAAATTTTACTTTTATTGAAAATTGTGCGTATGTATGTATGTATGGAGGGGTTTTATATATTAGATATTACACATCGTGATTCTATGAAGAACAATAATATAGCGTGTGCGAAACAAAAGGTTAACTGTTCACTGAGCTAATGATTACAGAAAAATTAAGTTAATTCGTATTGTTTATATGAATGATGATATGTTCAAAAGAGATGTCTGAATGTGAAATAAAGCAGGCAAAATAGAATTAAAGATTTTGTTAAAGAGAAGCGTAAATTGGCGGCGGTTCCGTTTGTTGCTTCGAGTGCATCAGCGAGCTTTTGTAAAAACTGATCCACAGAACTGGTGTCGTTGATATACATGGAAAAGATTTCTTGTAAATTTGGTGAGGTGATCAATCGTGCAGGATGTGATCCGCATTGATCAACTGGAACGGGCATGTCTCTCTGCTTGAAATAATTTACCCAATATGGATTAATCTTGCCGGTGGTCTCGTTGAAATTCAACGGTTGTATTTCAAAAATTGAATAGCCGAGCACATTTTCATAAGCTTTGCGTACAAATTGGCAACAGTAATAAGCTTCTTGACCTTTGGAATTGGTGCAATTTTCGTCAAAAATATCATTATACGGGAGACCAATTTTCGACACTGCCCATTCCAAGGCGGCCATTTTGGTCGTGGCGTTCTGTCCCGTTATGGTCATTGTGGTCAGTTGGAGTTGATGTCCATTATTCAAATGCTGTTCGCAGTAATTGAAAATTGCATCACTGGTCACGCCCTGTTTTGGGGAAACGTGAATTACTGTGGAATTGTTTTGAATTATTGAAACGTGGAAAACGACATTCTCAGCATCGCCGCTGGCGATGACCGCATCCAAGAAGCTTTCATCTGTAGAGTTGCTGTTGTTAAACTCGGTCGATAAACTCCAAAATAACAAATCGCCAGGATATAAAGCTTTTGAACTTTCTGAAATGTATATTAATTATTATTATATGAAATATAAATAATTAATAATAATAATCGTCTTACCCATTGTTGAATAGAAAAATGTAACTAGGATGAAGAGTGGCAAAATGATCGCGCACATTTTTTTTCCTCTATCTTCCGCTAAAAGAGAGCCGTGAAACTGTTCAAGATCAAATTGAAAAATGCTTTAATACTCAAATAAAGCATAAGAAAATTAATTATCATCGTCAACAATGATTGTTTGTGTTATTGTTGATAAATAAATAGTTATGAATAAGTTGAACAATTTTTCCTGGTCAATAGTCAGCAAGCGAGAGAGAGGGACAGAGGGGGGGGATATTCATTAAAATTCATTGCATTGACTATCAGCCAAACAATAGTTGAGGAAATAAAAATGCTTATACGTTTCCTGTTTATCATATGACAGAACGCCTCGCAGAAGTAGCTTAGCAACAGATATTTTGAATTTGAAAGGTTCGTTGGCTGGTGACTTTTATTATTATCATTTGATGAGTCAGAAAATATCACTTTTGAAAAGTGACACTTTTCGTTCAATAAATTTAACTTTTGATTAATATTTTTTTTTCAATTAAAATATCATCTGAGATGCATGCATGTACTGAATAAAAGAAATTGTCCACTCGTTTTACTGGTTTACAAATGAAAATGGAGAAATTTATTATTTCCACGCGTCCGTCATCTATTAATTAATCAAAATATAGTGAAGCAAAAGTAGAACAACCGAATTACATCAGAACGGCTCGAACAAGTATTATATGATAATTTCAAAGTTATCTATTTTACCTTTTCAATTGCGATGAAGTTGAACGTATGAATAGACAAAAATATTAGCGATGGAATTTCTATTAGAATATCTTTTTTTTTCTGCGTAAAGCGCTTCTGAACAGTAAGCAATAAGCAGTAGAGATTTTTAACGCAGGTATTAATTCGCCAACTGGTTAGTTAGTGAAAATAGTGTTTCGTAAATTTGCTTGTTGGAACTTCAACACAGCCAATCATCAAACGACAAGCCCACGAATTTTAATAATCATATTTTGCTTTTTCTAGTCTTTTTTATTTGTTTGCTACTGAAAACATAAACATCACATTTTTCAAGCATCAACACCAAGTTAGCAAGGGTAAAAAAATTTAAAGTAAAAGTTTCAAAGGTTGAATAAATTATTTATAAGTTTGTATTTTTTGTTTTGTCTAGTTTGGTTCTTTTTTTTCATTTAAACAATTTTTTATTATAATTGTTTTATTATCATAAAAAAAGAAAGAATGCATTTTTATTGTTATTTCTGAAATTATTTGATATTTATGAATTTTTGATTTTTAAGTTTTTTGCATTATTTGCCCAATAAAACGGTATGCGTGACATCTTGTCGCATTTTCTGAACTTGTTGATCGATTTATTATTATTCATCTGTTGTGCTGCTATAGTGAAAATGTCAATGAATTCTTGCGCTTATCTGTAAATGCAAATAGATTTCCATTTCAACCAACTCAATTCTTACTGTACTGCTGTTTACCATGAAAGTGATTACATTTTAATGTGCTGATAATAATTGTAAATGAGAAAGCATTTTTGTTCACCGTATTAATATTTGTCGTGACATTCAATAATTTGTGTGGATCAGTTTTTTTCATAATTCAATTATTGTTAATTTTCATTAATTATTGATTTTTGTTTTTTTTTGTTTGCTTCTCTAGGTTGCTATCAAATTGAGCAAACATTTGCTTTTGCTCAAGGCGAACAACATTTTACCACTTTATCTTACCGAAGAAGACAATTTTGATCATATTCAGTCCGATTTTCTCAAATGGTCCTTACAATTGATAAAATACCTTGAAGTTCGTGAAGTTTCGAAATTTTCATCATTGCACGACAATGTACGAATAGCAACTTTGGGTTATTTTAATTTTTAATTTTATACTCTTTCAGAAAAGGGTATCTGTTTGGCATGATGAAAATGAAAATTCCAGTGATGCCGAAGATGCCGAGAACAGCGCAAATAATGTCGGCGACATTGAAGATATATGTGAGAGATGTGTAGTGATACGTTCGTTTATTATTTTTAATGTCTTTTCTTTATTGTTGAAGATTTTACAAATGTCACGAATGATTCGAACAAAATTAAAGAGATGCTCACTCCCACCTTGAGAAAATCTCTCACAAAACAAGGTTATCATCTTGTTGGAACTCACTCGGGTGTGAAAATTTGTAGGTGGACCAAAGTACGTTCCATTTATTCACTTGCACATTCTTTTTCTGTATAATTTACACGAATTTATTATAATTGAAAAAAGATTAAATATTAAACAGTTTCGAAAATTCGAGCTAAAAATTGTTTTCATTCAATAATTAATTATTAAATATAGTGTTGGATTATTTCATTTCAATAATATTGTGCATATTGTTCATCGTGTCAGAAGTCGAGTTTCATTAAATTTGACTTAATGATTTTTTAAAAGCAATACGTAATAACTACCTTGAGTAGAGGTGCTTCTGAAAAGTTGGATTCTTATTCACAAAATTTGAATAGATTAGTTCTTTTTCAATAAATATGAATTTCAAATTTTTTATGCGTGAGAGTGAAAAAAATTTTTTCAGTCTATGCTTCGTGGTCGTGGGGGTTGTTATAAGCATACGTTTTACGGTATCAACAGCCACCAGTGTATGGAAATGACACCGAGTCTTGCATGCGCGAATAAATGCGTATTCTGTTGGCGACATCATTCCAATCCTGTTGGAACAGAATGGAAATGGAAAACTGATCCTGCGGAAAAAATTCTCTCTGACTCTTTAGAAGGGCACAAGAAAATGGTTCGTCAATTTCGAGGTATTATGTTTTTCTTTTATCCTATATATCAGTTAAATATTTTAATTCTATCCCTCGATGTTGCACTATCACAATATATCCATATGTTTTTCAAATGTTAGATGTGTCAGTAAAACATTAGCATGTTTTTAAAGCAATTCCCCGGCAATTCTGAAAATTTTTTTTGCAACTTTCATTTTTTATTTTTGCAAAAACATCTTGTTTGCTGTTTTAATAAAAACTTTTATAAGCACCATGGCTTTATTTTCTTTTTTACTGTGCTTGCATGGCCTAACTAGCAGTGGGACTCTACAAGTAATTGAATATATATGTATATACAGAAATACCCCCACTTAACTCTCTTGATCCATTCCTGAAAAAAGACTGTGATTTTATGTCCGTTTTATTACATACATACTGCATTTAATTCTGGGTGCAGCCCTCGGATAAATTTTTTATTTATTTATGCATTCCTCATGTTATCGAAGGTTGGGTAGTCCTGCTTTATATAATGGATTGATTATTATTTGTTCAAATGTTTAGGTGTACCTGGAGTTAAAGATGCTCGATTTGAAGAATCGTCAACGGTTCGTCATTGCGCCTTGTCTTTGGTTGGAGAGCCAATCATGTACCCCCATATCAATGAATTGATTTCTAAGATGCACAGCTTAAATATATCTACATTTTTGGTAACAAATGCTCAATTTCCTTCGGCAATAGAGTAAAAAAAACAATTATAACAATCACACTGTCATAAAATTAAATTACTTAAGGAATTTAATTCCAGTAACTCAGCTTTACTTGAGTGTTGATGCAGCATCTAAAGAATCCCTAAAAGAGATTGATCGTCCTTTGTTTCGAGATTTTTGGCAACGTCTAATGAACAGCATTGATATATTAAGAGAAAAAGTATGTTAAAAAAATTTTTTAACAACTGTTTCAAATTTTCAAATTCAATAATTTTTTTCACAAAGAAACAAAGAACCGTATATCGATTAACACTGGTGAATCGGTACAACATGAATGAAGTTTCGCAATACGCGGCACTTATAAAACGTGGTCAACCAGATTTTGTCGAAGTGAAGGTAGTAAAATATATATATATATGTATATCTTGCATAAAAGATATGTTTATTTTTCAAATAAACAAAAACAAATATAAAGTTATTTTGTGCAGATGTAAATTATTGTAATTGTAATTTCTTTGTAAATTGAATGCAGTTGATGATTTCCAACACATTTAGGGTGTAACTTATTGCGGTGATTCGAAAGACAGTAAAATTACGATGGCCAACGTGCCATGGCATGCAGACGTGGTTGATTTTGTGCAGCAACTTGTGTTTCAGTTGGATGATTACGACATTGCGGCAGAGCATGAACATTCAAATTGCGTTCTTATTGCAAAATTAAATGTAACTATTGTATTGTATATTTGATTAATAAGAACAATTACAAATTATGTATATATATTGAAATTATAGTTCAAAATTCATGGTCAGTGGTATACGTGGATTGATTATGAAAAGTTTTTTTCATTGGCAGAAAGATTCAAGAAAGATGGTATATCATTTACAAGTTACGATTACATGGCTAAAACTCCTGACTGGGCGTTGTTTGGTGCTTCACAGCGTGGCTTCGATCCTGAAGATCAGCGTTGGTACAGAAAATCGAAAGGCTCATAATAATTGGTTTTTGTTGTTGAATAAATTTATTGATTTTCATCGGCAGTTTATAATAAAATAAATGAATGAAAGATTAATATATGCTTTATGCCTGCCGACGAGGACAATCAGCAATGATCATATTTTGGCAAAAAATATGCAATGCTAGAGGAAGATGATAACGTGAGATGAAAAATAATTTTCTTTGCTTTCAGTTTTGTTTAAAAAATGATTTTGAAATGCAACAGATCTGGAATATTGAACATTTGGTTATGATGGTAATACAATTGCAACTTGAATGTTTAGTCAACCCAGTAGTCGGTTTTACTTTAGATATTGAAAAACAAATTTAATACAGTTTATACAAAATGTATAACCACAAATTTCTATTTTAAACTAAATTCCAGATTTTATTTTTTATTTAAATGAAACAAGAAGAAAAACAATAATTCTTGTGAACGGGAGGGAAAGAAAGATTGAAAAGATTGAATTCTTTTGCAAGACAGAAATATTTTCAGAGAACATTCAGGCAAAATCAGAAAAGTATTTCGATTCTAAAATTCAGTAATCACCACTCCCAGTTTTAGCTGAAAACTGCAGCTGTGGATAATTTATCCATTTTAAGTTTTCCCTTTGTACTTGAATAGCCTTCAACTAGCTTTCATCAGAACAGTATCTGTCAAACAGAAAACAACCTTAGGCATAAATCTCATTTAATTGCTAGCTAAGAAGATAATTTATACGACGAGTGAAAGCAACTGTTGGCTGACATTTCTTTTGAACGGTGTTTATGAACGCGGATGGATAAAAGTAAAGCACTTTGGAAGCGAAAAAAAGCGATGAACAGCACCAAGCAGAAAAGCTGTAAAAGCTGCTTCAAATTCACTCTGCAGTGAACATCGCATTCTTTGATGTCAGCATTTGTGTGTGATTAATAATCTTCAGTCAACAAAAGGCGTTGGCGCCACCGAATATCACAAGTTGATCTTGAATTGTTGATAAAATGAAAAATAAAAACTAAATGTTGTTACAGAATGGTATTTAAAATGGAATTAAAAATAAGAGATATATTCGAGATATAAGCTATCTAACCGAACTTTACTGTACCTTAGCCGCTGGCTCACTGTCTTTTTTGCTCCAACTGAATAAAATTGAATTCTGCTTCATAAATTGGTTTTAAATTATCTACAAAAAACCCATACAGTCCACTTCTTAGTCATTTTTAAGTTTCACTCTTAAAAGATTTTCAAACAGCTTTGTTTAGCGTCAATTTCTTTGCGCTTTTTTCCTCATCATTGCTTTGAGATTTTTTAGATAATAGAGGCAATAATGATGCAGTTCAGTTATAAAACAAAAGAATTGTTATAAAAATTGGGAAATGTGATTATTTATGTCCATATAAGGGAATTTAATGGTGAAGCGTCCCATATTTGGGAAAACTTTGATGGAAAACAATTATCCAATCAACGATCAAAACTGAATGGCTAATCAAAAGCCATAAGTTACTCGACCCATATGTGATGAAAACTGGGTAATTATTAAAATAGCAGATCGCTTGGCAGCAGAATTCCACGTATCCAAAGGTCAGGCAAATCATTCACAATTTGCAAAAGTGAAGCAAATTGGGTTTTGTACTGAGTTACAGTTTACAAAAATGTGGACATTTAAATTTAAACACAAATTATAATCTACACTGTGATGACAAACGATTAAATTAAACAGTGATGTTAAATATGAATATCAGTTATAACAAATGTTAAGAATCTGTACAACCGACAAAAGAATTGTTCAAAAACAGTTTTTGAACAATAAAGCACTACAGTGCCAACTTTGAGAAGCTTGCTTTGCTCAAAATAGTAAGAAGATGCATCAAAAATTAAGAACATTTTGCTTGCTATGTGCATACTAGGCAGCTGATTGCAAACTATGGCAGTTTAAAATTCGAATCTACTTTACTAAGGAGTAATGTTCTATGATTCAAAATATTAGAACAGTGTGGAAATGTATCTGTTCCAAGTACTAAACTTTGTTTAACTATTCTTGTATATCATAAAAATATTTATGAAAAGTACAGTATACATTTATTTAATTACTTCCCGCGTTTGTTTTGCATTTATTACATGAATGTTAAACTTTTGACCTATCATTCGTCATCTCTAACATTTTCTCAGCGGGCTATTAATACTGTTCTTATTTCTTAATGCATGCATGCATCAACATGCAAATACAAATGCAAATGTTAATTGCTGAACGAATATTTGGCAATATCTGCGTAAAATAATTATGATTTTTCTTATTAAAAAATATGAATTCATAAATACTTGCAATCTATTTTTTGAATAAAACATAATATTTAGTGCATTTTATATCAATATTTCCTTTAGAAAAGGCAAAAATGGCACAGCATTTGGAGAAAATGGAATACAATTTATTTGCAATTTGAAAATTATTAACTTGCCAAAGTTTAAATTTCTTGCAAAAAGCAAAAGCATAGTGGTATTGTTGGTAACCAATTTAATACTTGTTCTTTTGCTGATTAATATTTTACAAGAAATATTTTTTACAGTAGGCTGTTATTGTTATTTAAACAAAGAAATAAATGCGGTCATCTTATGACCTAATCGGTTTGACGGTTTGATCTATTGTCAGATACGGATCTTTTCCATGCTTAATGCAGGTCAGCATAAGTAAGCTAATCTGACCAATATGGTAGTAGGACATAACATTGGAGAATAATTTTAGATAGCGTGGTAAAGAATAAAAGAGTGATAAATAATAGCATCTTGCCTAGACTGACTCATTTCCTTCTTAATAACTTGATTATAGGTCACGTATATTCACGTTGTTGTTTGCTAATTTCATTGTTTTCCTTGTTTACTCAGTGAAGGTGTGACTTAATTGAGCATTAACAGAAGAGAAAGATTTTATTCTGTTTTTTGCTTTTTACTTGTTTTGATAAATTCTTTGTCTTCTTTATGCAATGAAAGGTTATGCATGACAAAAGACTGGCGCCATTTGTTGTGCTGTTTTTATTCATTGAAAAAAATGCTTTATCTATAATTGTATATAATTATTTTTAAACATAATTATTTTTGGATTAATTTTGTAATTGTATATTTAATTATCCACCTGTAATTATTTTCTTTATAACGCTATTGTCTTCTTTAGTATATATATACCTGACTTTCAGTTAGTTGTTTTCATACTGTACGTTGGTTTCAACAGCGTTCGGTTGCTCAATTTCTGCATTGCTGTAGTGGGTGAGACGGCATGGAATCTCTTGGACAATCGCAAGAAAGTTCCCGGTGGCTGTTTTCCGATGAGAGACTTGCGAAATGTCCTAGTATTCTTGCGGGTTATGATCAAGCGAAGGAGCTAGCATATCGGCAGCAAGCTGCTAATCATATTGCTGAAATGGGTTCCAAATTAAGCTTGTAAGTTCACGTTTTTGTTGTTGTTTACGCTTAACATTGGCTCGTGTTTCTTCATCTCAGTAATTTCAGAACAGTTTTTAGGGTGTGATGTGTAATTTTTTTTAGTAATTTATGCTGCAGTTTGCAAACATTGTGTGTTAATGGAATAGTTTTACGCATGTCTTTTTCGAAGCATTGCTTAAAATAGTTTTTGATGGCAGTTAACATTTTCAGTCCTGTAAATTGCACGTTTTACATGTTAACTACAGTTAATTTCATTGCATTAAAATGAAATATATCGTATCTTTTCAGTTTCCTATACTGACTTTTTTATCACTGTTACATGTAATTGATAGGGCTTGTAAGTTACTTTATTCTTTAAAACCAATTTTTATTAAATGATAAATTTAATTGTGATATATCGCATTGTGATATGTAACGCAATTGTGATATTAGTATGATAATTAATTTTTGAATTTTAAGTATATTTTCAGAGAATTAGTTTATTATCGAATTGCTTGAAAGTGTTTTAATTTAATTTTTTAAAATTTGCAACTGTTTATTCAGTCAGGTTTTTGAAATTGCTCTTTTCCGTGTTTGCGTTTACATATGTATGCACATTTATAATTACTGCTTTTCTGATTATTTAACATTGTAATAGCGTCATTTTATTAACATCTAAAAGAGTGGTTTATTATCACACATTGATGCTACCGTTTTTACTTTTTATTTTTATTTTATAAAATAAATATGTATAAATAGCTGTAATGTGAAACAATTTACATAATTTCATATATTTGAGGTTACAGTCTATTTGGCCTGTGTTTGTAAAATGTATTGTATTGTGTTTTTAGGAGTCAGTTGTCTTTGAATACGGCTATTGTTTATATGCATCGCTTTTACGTGTTTCATTCATTTCAACGGTTCCCAAGATTTGTAAGTGTAACAGCAAAGTTTCAGATGAATAAATTTTGTTTGAATGAACTCTGAGATTATTTTTGAACATTTATTGTATCTTGTTTTACAGGATGTTGCTGCTGCTGCGCTTTTCTTGTCTGCAAAAGTTGAGGAATGTCCCCGAAAACTAGAATATGTGGTAAAGGTATCATATGCCTTGCAATATCGTGATGCTCCTTCATTAGAGACCAATTCACCTGTATGTTTATTTGTTTCTTTTGCTTCTTATAAATTTTTGATAATTTTGTTTTTCAGAGATATGCAGAAGAGGCTCAAAAAATTATCACTTTTGAGAATATTCTTCTGCAAACGTTAGGTAGTATAAATTTTATGGTTTTTTGCAATTTAACGAGCTTTCGTCGCTTTTAGGGTTTGATATAAATGTGGTTCACCCTCACGCGCATGTAGTACGATGTTGTCAGTTGATCAAAGCTCCCAAAGATTTAGCACACAGTGCTTATTTTTTTGCTACTGACAGGTTGGTGCTTTATTGCATTATTCATTGTAGAGTTCTAATTTACATAATTTTTATTGTTTTTTATTATATTTTAGCTTACACTGGTCGACCTTTTGCCTACGTTATCGCCCTGCTGTGGTTGCTTGCATCTGTATACATTTGGCGTGCAGCTGGGCAAAATGGGAGGTAGTGTCGTTTTCTTTACCTCTGCTAGTTGCTGTTAATATGTTACCTGTCTGGTCAGTCTCGAAGTAGATGCCACTTAAATATGAGAATTCAGTTCAGTTCTGTTCTGTTCTGTTCTGCGGGATTCAGATTTTTTAATCAGCATCAAACTTCGAGCACTGATTGTTTGGTTAAAAATGACAACTTTCTGCTCCATCATTATCAAAATGGAGTTCAATAAATGTAAATGGAAACGTAAGTAGAATATTCGTTGTCAACATATGTTATTGTATAAAAATTGTTGAAGAAATTGGTAAGAAGTTATGGTCTTGGTTGAGAGAGAAGAGTTCATTGAGAGAATGAGAATGTTATTGGTTCTTTTCTATTTTTGCCCCAACTGTTGGGTGCTGTAGCATTGTGAATAGTGCATTTGCATAAATAGATGGGTTGAGAAATTTGATTAATTGAATAATTAAAAGTATAAATATCAAAGTTGAACGCATGCGTAGTCATTTATTTCTAAATTTCAAATTATACACATGTAATATTCATATCAACGGTAGTGATTCAAGTTTTTACGAAGGTTAAAATTACAATTCATCTTTTGTATTTCAGATTCCTCCATCGAAAGAAGGCAAGCCGTGGTACGAGTATGTGGATCCAAATATAACGATGGACACTTTACAAGGTATATATGAAAGGAATTGAAGTTAAAACTTTTCCTGCACGATTTGGATTTTGCAGAGCTTGCACATGAATTTGCCGGTATTCGTGAGAGGCTACCTGACAAATACCGGCTTCGTCGGTTTGTTCGTCGTGAAGGTCAGGTAGTTGCGGTGCAGGGTGGTGAAGCTGGCTCAGAAACACCCGGAATGGCCAATTCCACGGAATTTGCTCAAAGGTCCGTGGAAGCGGAAAATGTGAATTTGAGCGCCAGCATCTCATCCGGGCACGTGTCAACTACCGCCGGGCCGTGTCATAACCAGCCTGTATTGCAGAGTGAGCAGCAGGAAGAGCAGGTTGGGAGAGGTGATGCGAATCACCTCGCTGATCCGGTGACGAACAACGACGACGATGGGGCTACGACAAATTTGGAAAGCAAAAGTAGCCACCACGCTTCCCAGCCACACAGCGTTATCGACTTGAAATTGTACAAGGAAAGGCGGGAGCGTGAACGTGAAGCGAATCCAACCTCTGGGTTGGACAATGCAGAATCGAAAGCTCAGCGGAAGAGCTTTATTCCATATTTGACGAACGCTGCCAAAGATCAGCAGTCTTCCGGTGCAGCTGAAATTAAACCATCCTATACGAGCACAAGCACCGTGAAGGAGGACACTGCTGATCATCAGAAACAACCATGGCAGCAGATCCAACAACACCAGCAGCCATTGCCCCAGCATCCACAGGACGGTGATGGCATGCTTGGTGCTGTGAATAGCGTCGCCGGCAATTCACGCGACGCTAAAAATCACAAACGCCACGCGAATATGGACGATTCTGCATTGGTGAAAAGCAAGCAACCACGCAGTACCGTCGATTCAAGTGCTATTCGAAAGTCCAACGGTAATGATAACGCTCCGCCGGAAGCGAAATTTTGCGTTTGAATTTGTCGCTTTACATTTATGTAAATCTACCTGCATAATAATGCATTTGTTATTCCTTCCTGATGAAGCAACCGTCACACCTCAACAGCGTTCAACTGACTGCTTGTTTTTCAGTGCAGTTGTACAACATCGTTATTGAAAATTTTCTCTATATATGCATACGAAACATTTACATCGCCATGTTATTGCTATGTTTCTGTAATAAAATTGTTTAATATATATATATCTATGTATGTATGGTTGATTGGGTTGGTTTTTTTGGTCTTTTTTCAAATCGACGTTATATGTATAGAATATATAGAATTGCAAATGTAAATTCATTTTTAAAAGGGAACGGTCAATTGTTGACCTTCATTCATGATTATTCTACTCAGAAAATGAGTAGAATTTTATGCAAATGAGAAAAATTTTGAATGGATAATTATTACATATTGATATTTATAAGGCATATTTGAAAAATTTTCGCCATATTACTTACAGTAAAAATCGTAAAACAATTTTATTGAATCGGTGTAAATATGATATATCTATAATTTGCATATAGTGATGTTGCGAAAAGTAGCAAAATGTTATAGTAAATTAAATAGTTCTTATTTGTTAATTTTTCGTTCATTGTACTGGTTATTCAAATGATAGCAAATAATTTCAGTTGCAAACTTCAACAAGTGGGTGCAATGAATGAACGTATGAACGAATGAATGCATGCGTTTAACCTTAATTTATTTGATGTCTTATAAATGGCTCTTTTTGCCATCTTGCTCAGATATCTCTGACCCAAAAAATGGACCCATCAAAATCTGTCTTCTGCAAAAACTGGAACCTGCATGCCTGTTGAATACAAGCGCAATCGGGCGTTTGGTATAAAATCTTTACCAAATCTGCCGCTAGTTGAAAAAGTAAGTTGTACTGTTCGCAAATTTTTCATTTGTTTCATATTTTCAATTCTGCAATAATTTTTTGAAGATTAATCACATAAAGAAATCAATTTAGGTGAACAGCAATTTCTAATTTGTCAGTTGTCGATTAAAGAAGCACGTTGTGTTGATCATTTTCGTTGAAATTTAAGTTTAATGTATCAGTAATTTATTAAATGAATAACCAAAATATGTATATCTTAAATGCACTAAATTGCATAATCTTGTTCAACAGTATTCAAATTGAAGAAAGGGATTTCAAATTTGAAAATGTATGCTATTATGGTGAATTATAGTCTATTATTGTTGTTTTTCGTTGTTAATAAGGTTTTTTTTTAATTTGAAATATTAATTTTGCTATTCTGCTCGTTCACGACGGTATACTGTGTTTTGTAAAAATCACGCTTATCATCGTAACCTTGAATTTTGAATCAATCAAAAGTTATTCAATCCAGTTCTATAGTAAATTGGCTGGAAAGCAGTCTAAAAATAAATTGCAATTAAATTTTCCAATTAAAGAAATCTATCAAATTGATATTGTTCAATTATATGAATCGAAATTGTTCGAGTGCACAATCGAGATGCGAAGTTCATGGGATGGTCCCAGTTGGGCTCAATTTTATTCCCATTCGGTCCCACTGTTCATTTATTGGTCGTTGTCCTTGCTATTTTATTAGTCCGTAATCTCGCTATTTTATTAGACCGTAAAGTCTTTTTCATCACAGTAATCCTTGTGTATCAGATCAAGGGTTCAAATCTTTCCCCAGGGAATACATGTAACAGTTTTTCATGTACAGAATTTAGGACCGGAAAAGAGTAATATTAAAAACGTAACATAAAAAATGAAAAAAAGCATTATTCCATACAGCATAGTTCGTTTTAAGTTTCGTCAGTCGCAAAAAAAAAGTGTTTCTAAATATGTTATATTAAAATAGAATAAATACCAGAAATTCAGTAAGGAAAAAATAGAAAATCCAGCTCCGGTGATGGAACAAACCTAATCGATAATTAAGCAGCAACGCTTGTACCTTATCATGTAGGACAC
>NW_003526943.1:6218754-6219923 GCF_000181795.1 Trichinella spiralis | reverse complement strand
AGTAGGTGCACTTTGGAGCAGTTTCTAGAAGCTATAATACATATATAGATCCAGAACTAATTTAATGCCGCCTTCCAAGTAGTGGTTTTGTATTATATTTGTAATGTATTGTCTCCTTTGTCATTTTTCATTGTTTTTACTTTGCTCACTGATATGTGTCGCTTATTGCTGTGATAATTGTTGTTGTTAAATAATGAAAAATAAATATTGCAGTTTTTATTTTTCTGCTGTTTTTGATGAATTATTCGATATAACTTTTTCGTGATACAATAAAATGTAGAATAATAAAAGGAATTATTTTTGAAAATATTATTAAAAAGTATAACACTCAAAGTAAATTATTATATTTTATTATATTTTATATATTTTACATATACTTTACATATTTCATGAACTGTGCTGAAGGTAACTTAAATAATTTGAAAACCAAAGAAGTTTCATTACTGAAGTTATGAAAATTGTAGGGAAATATTTGGACCAATTAAACGAAAAATATTACAGCTAATCGCAATGAAAAACTTTAAACCAATCAACCATTAAAGAAAAGAACCAATTAGACAACGGTACAAACGTCTAATAAAACAGCGCTTTCAACGACCAGTAGGAAAGCACGGTAAAAATTTAGCCCAATTTAGACCATTATTAGCAAAATATCATTAATTTCAATTAAAATTTGAAAATGCTAAAAATTACACTTAAGAAATTATGAAAGTTGCAATGAATATATTTTCACCAATGAAACGTAAAATGTTGCAGCCATTCACAATTAGAAATTATCAGCAAATGAAATATTAGAAATTATCAACTAATGGAATCCCGATTCTTGGAGGCCAATAAACTCCAATCATAATGTAAAACAACTTTCGATCAATGAACGAATGAAGGAATGAAAATTTCAAACCAAGACGTGAACACTGCAGTCAGGGAAAATTTCACCCTGCCGGCAAAAGTTGAAAAATAATTGCACTGTACTGAAAATTCAGAATGTTTTTTGGTTAATATTTTATGCTTTTCAAAATTCAAAAATATATTTAAATATTTTATACATAGCTCATACAAAAAGTGACCTTTAACAGAAAACAGAGCACTGATGAAACGCGACAACCCGGCATCTGCAAACGTCATGGTCAGGTTTTTGGAGAATAGGAAGTGTAGGGGGAAAACAGGTT
>NW_003526943.1:6216875-6218744 GCF_000181795.1 Trichinella spiralis | reverse complement strand
AGCTCGAAAGAAACGAAACCCCCGCCATTTACGATGAAGAAGCTTTCGCCGCGTCCGCTGAGCCATCATCTGACTATTTTCTGGCTGCTAAACGGGTAAAGTCTGATGTACAGCCACCGGTCAAAGCGCTGCCTAAAACTGCCTGAACATCGTTGGGACCTGCAAATCCCTGTCCCCTTCAGAACAACGAAGGCCGGTGAAAATTTTTTATTGTGGCAGTGTGCGTCAAAGCATATCCTGATCTTTTCGATGGCCGATATCATTAGACTACTGGCAGCCGTGAAAACCTGGGGCATGGATGGCACATTCAAGGTTGTATTATACTGGTATGAACAACTGTTTACCATCCATGCCTTTGTGGCGGGTAAGCTGGTGCCAGCAGTCTATTGTTTATGTACGGGTAAAGATATTGGAACGTACGGGTATATTTTTCAAGCTTTAATAGACAAAGCGGCAGTTCTGGAGGTCGACCTTAATCCACATACCATTATCTGTGATTTTGAAACAGCCCTGATACCTGCAATTCGGGGTTACTTCCCGAATACGCGGGTACAGGGCTGCTACTTCCACTTCTGCCAGGCGGAACAAAAAAGTCAGTGAGTTGACTGAAAACACGATATAGAACAGAAGAAGAATCAAGAAAAAAGATAAAAATGTTCCTGGTCACCGCTTTCCTCCTATACCGCAAGTTGATACCGCTGTTAGACTGCTTGAAACAGGCACTACGGGTACATTAGCCGCTTTATTTCAATATTTTCGGCAGGAGTGGATGACCGATGAAAGACTGCCGCTTTGGAATGTCCATAATGTAAATATTAGGACAAATAACCACTTGGAAGGTTGGCATAATCAGCTCAACAGAAAAGCGGGTAAAGGTCATAACGGGTTACATGAACTACTCCAGCTCCTGATAGGGGAACAGGGTGTGATGGACACCCTGATTCAACAAGTGCTATCAGGAAACGCTACCGTTGGTGACTTAAGACGGGTAAACAAGGTTTATGCTGAAAAGCAACAACGAGTTGCACAATATACCTGTGAATATACCAACGGTAGTCATACCCTGGAGCAGTTGCTTGAAGCATTAATGTACATAACGCCGGAGCTGATTTAATGCCGCCTTCCAAGTGGTTTTGTATTATTGATTGTTTTTCTCATTTTTCATTGTTTCTATTTGCTATTATTGATCACTTGTTTATTTTACTTATTGTTGTTATCTATTATTTACTATGTCATTCTCTTATTTACTGTCAATATAGTTGTTCAGTGTTGAAAAATAAAAATTATTTTGATGTATTTGACCTACTGCTATTTCATTTCATTAAACTTCATTTAGTTACTATAATGAAATAGAAAACTTTTAAGTTTCAATTTTTTAATAACTAATTGTATTACATTGATTACTAAAAGCTGTCATTAAAATACATGAATGTAAAAACAACTGCATTTGACAAACGTGACATCAAATATACTATCAAATCAAACAAATATTAAATAAATGTTACGTAATCAATTGTTACGTATTCAAAACATTTGTACCAATGAAATAAATATTGCAGCTAATCAAAACGGAATAATTTGAGCCCATCAAAAGTTCAAGAGAACCATTCTCATAGCGCCACAGTTATGCAATGAGAACCTACGGCATTATCATCCAATGCGAAAACCATTTCCAAGAACCAATTGGAAAACGCGATCGAAATTCTAATCGTCTTTGACCCTCCGTGTTGGGAAGTATGTGCTGAATGCACTGCATATGCTACTTGTTACTAACGATTAGTTTGTTTTGGTGTAGAATATGTAATGCTGCAATGGTGCAATATCCACCAACTTGGACGTGACAAATGTGCTAAATTAGATGCTAAGAAA
>NW_003526943.1:6214404-6216865 GCF_000181795.1 Trichinella spiralis | reverse complement strand
ATGATATAAAAAAAATATTACAGTAATCCAAAAGGAAAGATTGAATCAATGAGCAATTAGACAATAAAAACCAATAAGACAACGACTTGACGGCCCAATAAAATAGTCCGAATCGCTCAGGCAAAAGGTGTTGCCATTTTTGCAGGCGGTGGTTGTGCGAAATCAGCAACAACGAAATTAGTTGGATGCGATCAATTTGTACAACACACATTTGAAATGGCAAATTGAAGTACAAATTGAGACGATCAATTGGCTTAAAGAGAAACTGCAACGTTTGAATTTCAACGCAAAGCAGCACCAGCAGCAGCAAAATTTTGAAATTGAAAGCCAAAACCATATTGAACAACAATCACTTTCGACCGTTGATGATAATTCCACAACCGCTGACAAAGAAGCGGATAATATTCTCGACAAGGTACCTTTGCCCGAAAAATCACGCGAACCATCTGCGCTAGTGAACGGAAACTTTCTCTGACCAACAATGCATACGGATGTGTGTTCTGTTCACTTTTGTTTGTGAAATTTTGCTGATTTAAGTGCTCATAATCACTTCCCTCACAACGCAATACACATACCGAAAATTCATCTTTTCCTATTAAACTATATGACATTTTGCACGACGCGAGATCTACAAATTTATAACTGAAATATGCAAAGGTGAGAAAAAAGTACATAATTATTTTAACGAGAGAATTGCAGACTTAGCTGCCAGTCATATCGAAAACACATGCTTTCTTGAGAAAAATTTATTTTATAATTTCAAATAATATAATTTTACTGCTTTGACACTTCAGTAACAAAAATACTGCCAGTTATGGACTTTCCATAGTTATTACTGGACTGCATTTCACCAGTTGTAACGTCAGTCCCAAACCATTGTCAACTTCAGCACCATTTCCATTGAAATATATATCCAGTAGTTGTCCATCTCGTTCAAGTACAATTTTCATATTATGCTGGAAAGCAGAAAAAGTCGGCTTTCAATTTTCTTGTTTACTGCACATGCTTACCGCATTTTCCAAAAGTTCGACAATGCTATCACAACTTTCAAAATCTTCAACTTTAAATTCACCAATGCGAAACAGTTTGTCATGCTTTTTCAAACCCTAAATTAAAATAATTGAAAAAAAAATTTTTTTAAAGAAAACATTGTCAACTGACCATCACTTCACCAGTGGAATTTGGCAATACTTCATCAACAACTGCGAATGCGCTCATTTCATTGTTGCAACGGGCAATATATTTACTATGTATGTCATTCAAACCTTCACATATCTTTTCGTTCAGATCCGTAAGTTCCGTTTGAAGGCCTAAACAAAATTAATTAACATAAAAATAAAACAAAAAAAACAAACAAAACTACAATACATCGTATGCGACGAGCAATGTTGAGAACAACAGGAATGTCAATATCACTGCGTGGATAGTCATTTTCATCAACATATGAATCTCCAAGATTGAAGCCTCTCTATAAAATAATATACATAAAAAAATAACCAAAACCAGCAGTCGTTCTTTACTGATTGCAACTCGGAGTTCAATCTTTGAAGTTCCATGCACTTTTCTTTCTTTTCAGCATCCATCTTCAACAATTTTTCTCTCGCTGCTTCATCCATTTTTGATAACTTGAAACAATTCCGTATACATAGTACAGTATAAATGACAATCAAGTTTGTATTTTTGTAATTTATAGAGAAGCAGGTTTTTGTATAATTTGATGATCAAATCAGCACAATTATTAATTAAAACATTTTTAATAATAAAAATACATCCAAGAGTAAAATTAGGAGTGATAGCTGCATCATTTGTTCCACTCAATTCACAGGGGGTCACGTTGCGCCCGAAGCGGCACCACTTGGGCAATACATTAATGCCTCGGCTAGCAATATCTAGGTCAGCTCGGCGGCCTGTTTCAGCGACCTCCCTCCGAGGCCGGCCTCCGCCTGCTATATAAACCCGGTATCTCGTCATCTTCAGAGCAGTAAATTTAAGTGAAGCGATGAGCAAGAGTAATAAAGACTGCTGATGTCGAACTGTGTCCGAAGCCAAGTGAGCCAAATGAAAAGAGCCAAGTGATGAAGCATTGATGGGAATCGAGCTCATGCATGCCGTCTGTGTCTAGTAGGCACTCGCCATAACTTGTTGCCGCTAACATCCATACCTACAATCCACTTCCTGACCATCAGAGGTTTCGCATGAATTGGCGGAACAAAAGCGATCATTATTGCAGTTGTTTATTCTGATGCAACGAGCCCATTTTATTAATCAAGTGCAAACTTGTTTTCTACTGTAATATAAATGCATCGGTGGTGCCGTGAGAAGGAAACGAAGTCCGCTGTTCCGCCTCTTCTTCAACCGGATCTGGAACAAAACGAACGTCACCGACTGGTGAGGACTGTTACACTAAGTCGGCTTCAGCATTTGGTTGAGCCGTTTTTACTGTAGATGTTGAAAAATAGAA
>NW_003526943.1:6212531-6213263 GCF_000181795.1 Trichinella spiralis | reverse complement strand
TTTTATAGGTAGGGACGTAACATTTAATAAATGGGAAATGTTTACTTATATCCAAAATTTTATTGTTTGAAGTTTTGTCATTCATTGAAAATTTGTTTATTTAAATACATTATTTGTGGTGAAGTTCATAGAAACAAATTTAGTTTTATATATTTGGTGTAAATTGTAAACTTTTTATTTCAACATCTGAGCGAAACCGACTAGTGCGTTGGTGAACACTTAAATTGCCATCTGTTTTCATTTACATTTGCAACCTTTCAATGTATATATTTTAATGATAACAAAATATTTAAACATTCCGCATCAAAAGCAGCGCTTATGATGCAGCTGATCTGTTTGATGTTGCATTTCAAATTACATTTGAACTTGGTTATAAGTGAGCATGGAATTTCGAAAGAATTTCCATGCACTTATCCATTATTTTATCCTTTAATTAACTACAGGAAATTTTTTTCAGCCAAAATCTTATGCACTTAATGAAGTTCGACTGTATTTTATATGAAATGTATGAACGTCAAACAGGATTTTTCATACAAACAGCAAACCTCATCGACATGTATAAAAAATATATATGGATGTTTGTTTCGTAATGAAGGAAACTGTAAATATTAAAGTAAAATTCTTAGATTGTAAACAAGAAAGATTTAAATAGAACACTCCCAGTAAAATCAAGAAATTCATCAGATGCTAACAATTTAGTAGTTGTCACTCCTTGGTTAAGCTTGAAAGCTA
>NW_003526943.1:6121690-6212521 GCF_000181795.1 Trichinella spiralis | reverse complement strand
TCTCTACATACTGAAGTTGAAGAAAATGCTCCAGTTGGTGCAGAAATTATGAAACTATCCCCTTTGGATATGGATAATGAAGTTGACAATGAAATTCACTTCACTATTTTGCATCAGTTTCCTGAAGTGAAGTTTCAGATTGATGATACAAAAGGGACAATTTCTATCTGCGGTCCATTAGATCGAGAAACATTTGATGAATACAAACTACTGGTTCAAGCAGAAAATGCAAAACACCCGAAGCGTAGTACGCGACAAACTGTGACGGTCACGGTAAATGATGTGAATGATCGAGCACCTGAATTTTACAGCTATCATGCATTTTTGTTGCCTCTGTCACCCAGAGCTGGGCAATTCGTAGGAAAGTTATCCGTTCGTGATGCAGACGTTAATAATAATATATCGTTGTCACTGCTTTCAAGTGACAATTCTGATCTGTTTTCTCTCACTGAAGAAGGAGATATATTTGTCAAAAAGCCGATACTTCGTCCTTTACCCTTCTATGTTCTCAAAGTGAAAGCTGAAGATCAACCAATTTTTGGATCTCCTTTAACTGAGAATGCTGAAATTCATCTGATATGGAATGGAGAACAAAGATCAGAATTTGAATTTGAAAAAGAAGTCTATGATTTTTCACTTGCTGAAACAACACCCATTGGAACCCAGTTGGGAAAACTACATCTCAAGAATGAGAACTCCAGTTTGGGTATGCAGTATTTTGTAATTGGTGATCAAGCAAATCAAGAGTTGTTCGTCGACGTCGAACAAAATTCTGGCATTTTGTGGATTGCTCGAAATTTGGATTGCAATTTCAATTCAACTGGTCAGTTTATCATTACAGTGGTAGCAATTTCGACACAGGTGCAGAATAATTACCAGCCACTAATTGCTACTTGCAAGGTAAGCTGAATTTTTGATAAGCGTCAATCAAAAGTAATGTGATCTGAACAATTTATTAATGTATTTTGTCTGGTGTCCTAGTGAGCGGAATCTACAGAGAAATGTGGGAAGTTTCTTTTGTAAAAAGAGAGAATGAAATTAGGCTATGGCCGGGCATCTGTTATTTATGTCCTGAATTTGGCCTTTTCACCCTGACTGCCCTTTCTATTCAAAGGCGAAGTGTTGCAACAGCTTCCGGCTTTCTTGTCTGTATAGCTCTTTTTGTTCGTCAATTTTGTCATCGAGTGACAGGGAGTCTGGAATTAATTTAATCTGATTTTTTCTAAGAATTTAATTATTATGTAGTCTAGTTTAAATTTCAATTTATTCAAGATTTGTAAAATAATTGTTATTCTTCAATTTTCAATTTAAGCTGATGAATAGTATACTTGTTTTGGGCTTTCAATAAACATAAGCATATTTAAAGCATACTTCAAAAAGATGCTATTTTGTGCATTAACCTTGAGAAAGCTAATTCATGGAAAAATTTTCTTGATTATTTTCTAAAGAAACGGAAGGCCCTTTTTGTTTGCGTGTGTTCAGTAGCGAGAAGTTTAAGAAGCATTCTCGATGATTGCAATTATCGTTCATAGTACACTGATCTGTGTACTTTGTTCAGTCTTCGTTTGCTAACACAAGGTCATCTGTTTGAAGCTTCCAAGGTTTTGTCCAAGCAATAAATGTATATAATTTCAACAAAAACGTTACTGCTTGTTTGCATTTTCTTTAGCCTATACTTTTTCTCATGCGTATCTATTCAGATTGTGTATACAAAATCATAGCAAATTTCACATTTGTCCCTGAATTTCAGACTAACTGAATGTATATAAATATATTCATGTATTTTACATGAAAATATTTCTTTAGTTTTATTTTAAAAAGTTCACTATTTAGTATTATATCTTAAATAGAGTAATATTTTATTTAAAAAATGATATAAAAATATGAAATGTATAGGTGTTTTGAAGTTTTGTTAATAAATTATTCAGTTGTACCTTTATAGTGGTAGATCAATTTTATGATGATCAAATTAGAGTAATAGACTTTCATTTGATGTGTCAGAATTGAAAATTGATAAATGCGATTGCTTTATTTTTGAGCTGGACATTTATTGTATTGACCCATTTTTTGTATTAAAAAAAGGATTCTTTCCATCATGTCAACAGTGATTTTGAATGGATCTCATCAATGGCGAAATTTTATTCAGAGGTCAGGTTGTTCCAATAATTTCCGGACAGTGTTAGCAGTGTGTTGGTGAAAAGGAAGTTGATCATCAAACAGTGTATGGATTTTTGGTCGCCAGTAGTTTGGCGCCACTTGTTTGATCAGGTTGAGTGAGTCAGAAAAAAGGGACCATATCCAAGGTTGACCCATGCTTAGGTGAATGATTAGAAGCTCCGCCGGCAGTATCCTTCACTTGGCCCAAATATTTTTTTTTCTGCTAGCCGGCCACTTTTTTTTTGTAACGTAGCTGTCGATGAGGTCGTGTCGCGGTTCTTCAAGCAGGGCCATTTCAGTTGCAGCCGAGATTCCATTTGGAGATGATTTTACAGGCTGCTGAGCCTAGACAATAGTTGCAAGGTTTTCTGTGAATGTTGTTCACGTTCTGTTAGCTTTGCAGCGTACAGCTGGCCGGCTAAAACAGCTCGCCCACGCGATCCACCTGTTTGTAACTGCCGACATCAATATGCCGCTATTGTTCTTCGACTTTTGGCGATAATCTTCTGCTTTGGGGATCAAATTTGAACGCTGCCAATAAGCTACTTTTAACGATCCGTTGTTTGGAAGCATCAATTTCTGACTGATGAAAAAATATGTCTTAACATAAATTCCGTGAAATAATTCAAAATTGGAGTCACATTACAATGTAGATAAATGTGATGATTGAGTTTAGAGCCATTGCCCCCCTGGCAGCAGATGTTTCAGAACAAAAATTGCTCGTCGCTGTTGTGGCAATGATTATTATTACCTTCGTTTCCTGTCTAAAATTGACATATTAAGGTCTTTAATGCAGAACAGGTGCTTCACAAAAAGGCAATGCTTTTGTCATTATCGTGCTAGTACCAAATGTACTTTTTCAGTTTCGATCAATTATTACCCTGATTTGATGGATCATCGAGTAGCAAAATAGAAATGCAACATCAGATTGTATATTTTTTTGTGAACAAAAATTATTTTCATGTTTACCCAGTACAGTATTTCAGTTAGTGAACTGAAGGCAAGTTTGAAAGTATTGAATTTGCTTATACGCATGTGAATATAGTCGATAATAAGAACAATGCTGGCCTATTGCGGTACCTTGTCCTCATGGAGTTCAGTGTCCTTAGAGTCGTGTATTTGTTTTGTAAGAAATGGACTTTCTATTTGGACCATCGCCCAAGTTGACAATGACCAGAACGTGCGAAAGCAAATGAAATCTGAACACTCAGACTGACCTGGCCGGACAATTGCATCTGAGCATTGCACATCGACCACCTAGCCAACACTGTAGCCGAAGGTCGCGTGACACTGCCCAAAGCGATTGATTTGGCTTATTTGTTCAGTAATCATTCAGTTTTGTCTAGAGAAGATGTCTTGTTTAATCGACCCATTGTCTAAAATTTTATCGAGATTTCCGTTCGTCAATAGTGCCTTTTCCAAAAAAAAACGAACATTCTTGTCCTTTTTAGTCACGTTTATTCTGAAAATTCATCAATTCTACAAATGAATCTTTATGAAATGTAATTGTAATGAAATTCAACAAAACATACAAATTATTAATTTACAAGTGGCACCAAGCAGCTAAACATTTCAAATACAGGACTATCAAATTGTCAGTGAAATAAATATTCACATTAAAAACATATTAAGAACTGATATATGCCATTTAAAAATTAAGATGTAATTTAATATATTTATGCTATTATTATTATTACTGCTGAAATAATTTCACCTTGTATATACGTATCATATATAAATATACAATGCAGTGTTCTATTTTGAGTAAGCAAGTTCCGAAAATGTACGTATATACTGGAAAAAATATATATAATATTAGCTTAGAACAATATTTTTATTGATTTCATGATTTAATTTGATAAATATAATTATTTTTTAAAGCAGCACAATTGTTAGGAATATAAAATTATACTGAAAAGAATATTCTAAATAATATCTTTTTATATAATCTGTTTTTTCAGGTAAATATCACCATAACGGATGAAAACAACACTCCTCCGCAATTGTCTGAATACTTCTACAAATTCCATATTGCTGAGGATGTTCCACCCGGTACAGAAGTTGGATTCATCAAAGCTGTAGATGTTGACAGCAATACAAAACTGTTGTTTTCGATTTTGGAGATGGAAAATCTATTCACAATTCATCCAAATTTGGGAATAATCACCACAACTTCAAAGCTTGATAGAGAAGAAATGACTTTTCATTATTTTACTGTCCAGATCAGTGATGGAATAAATGTAATAACTGCGCCGGTTGAAGTTATTGTAACGGATGTGAATGACAACGCCCCGGTATTTCAAAATGAGACATTTATTTTTCATTTACCGAAATCTGTTCAAAAAGAGCACATAATTGGAATAATTAAAGCGACTGACAACGATGCTGGAAATAATGGAAAAATAACATATCATCTTCAAGCTCCTGAACCACACTTGAAATCTGTTTTAACTCTTGACTCGGTTAATGGATTTATAGGAATAAAATCAACGTGGAATTTTGACAAGGTATGTGCTGAATTATAATTTAGACGTTTAAAAATGCATTATGCTTAAGAATGCAGTGCAAATAATAAAGAACACGTTCAGTACTATCGTTTAAGATGATTTTATAAAGCCTAAACTATCTCTTATTATTTTAATTATTGTATTTTTTAAACATAACTTTTACTTCATAGATACCTCTCATACATTTCAAAGTGTGTGCAACTGATAATGGTTTTCCATCGTTAAAAAGTACTGCACAAGTGATCATTGTTTTTGAAGAGGACAAAAGACTGCCAGTGTTCAAAGATTCCAGTTACATTATATCTGTTCAGGAAAACGTTTCTGTGAACAGTGAGCTTCTAAAACTCAATTTAGCTTCTGATCAAGGTATGAATAAATCTCATACATGCATATATTATATTCTTTTAATAATGTAAATGATTAAATATATTTAATAATAATTATTATTATCAATTAGTGGAACATTTTAAACTTTTTTGCGTTTAGCCCATTTTTTATTGTGGCTCAATAATAACTATTAAATATTATTTATTATTAATTAGCTAAAATACTTACTTATATTATTTAGTAATTTTATTGAAAAAAACAGAAGCGCAGCCAAAAGGCATTATTTTATTATATTTAAGCATTTCTGCATATATAAATTATGTAATCTTATAGATCTTTACAATTTTTATTAAATAAACTTTAATTTCAGAAAGTAAAATGAAGTTGTTCAGTTGAATATGCTTTTAATTTAATTTAATTAATGATTGTTTTAGAAAATTTATTTTATTACACAATATTATTTGGTGACCCACTGAATCAATTTTGGATTAGTCGTAAAGGAATATTGTATGTGAACAAAGCTTTGGATCGAGAAACACGTCATGAGCATCATCTTACAGTTATTGCTCACGATGAAGTGACATTAGAAAAAAGTCATTTCACAGCTTCAGCTACCATAAAAATTATTCTTATTGATATCAATGATAATGCACCTGTTTTTACATCATCGAACATGGCAATTTTGTATGACGGCAGTCCAGTTGGCACTGCAGTTATGACAGTTAAAGCCATTGATCCGGATGAAGGCTTAAATGGTCACGTACAATATTTCATAGATTCTTCCAGCGCTGGTGACTTTAGTTTAGATCCAGTTTATGGAACTCTTCGTGTAAACGCAATGCTCAATAAAAAAAGTTACAAGTTAACTATTTGGGCTTATGATCAAGGTGAAAATCAGCTGAGAACATCTTCTGATCTGAATGTCGTTCTTCTTGACACTACAGTCAATCACTTTATTCTTGAAGCTGATTCTACTGAAATAACGGTAAATGCATTTCTGTTATTTTTACACAAACATGTCTCATTATTTGATTTTTTAAGATTTTTGAAAATGAACCGGTTGGAAAAGTTTTACTGAATGTAAAAGTAAAATATGAAAAAGATATTCATGGCGAAAGTGCACTGCTTTGGATTCAGCAGTCTGAAAACAGTGATGATTTTCTTCTATCTCAAAATGGACAACTGACCATTGCTCGTCCCCTCAGTTATATCCGAAAACCCGTATACATTTTGAAACTTTATGGAAAAGGCACTTTACATTCCAATCCATCTGATGGCAATATCAGTTCTTTAGTGGTGACTATTCGTTTGAAAGATGTTAATGATAATTCACCAATATTCATCCAAAATCCAATCTATATTGATGTCGTCGAAAATACGGCTATGGATAATCAGTTTACAATAATTGGCCGCATAAAAGCCATTGACAAAGATCACTCCCACAATAGTCAAATCTTTTATTCAATAGTGCAAGGGAATACAAGCATTTTTCAAATAGATTCTGCTTCTGGAGAACTGTTTATGACAGGCATTTTAGATCGAGAAGAATGTGAAAACTACACTTTAGAAATACAAGCTATTGACTCAGGTATTTTTAAAAAATTATTTACATTTCATAAATATGCAAAAAATAATTTGTTTTAGGATTTCCACCGCTTTCATCAAAAGCAACCGTTTTCATAAATGTTATAGATTTAAATGACAATCCACCAATTTTTGATCAGTCACATTATCGTGCTTTTTTAAGTGAAAATCAGCCACCTTCTACCAAAGTAGTCCAAGTTCATGCCATTGACAAAGATTCTGGAGTAAATGGTGTAGTAAAGTATGAAAATAAAAAGTCAGCTTTCATTAAAATATCATAATAATAATAATAATATTTTTTGAAGATATAAACTGTTTGACAATTCTGTACCTTTCGTGATTAATGAAGAAACTGGTTGGCTTTCTACAACTGAAAGTCTTGATCGCGAGACTCAGAAACAATGGAATATATGGGTTTTAGCAGAAGACTGCGGTTTGTACAACAAGCACACGTCAAAAGTGGAAATTCAAATAATTGTGAATGATGAAAATGATAACGCTCCTATTTTTCATAATCAGCAAGAAAACATATATGTGAAAAATTCACTTCAGTCAGGTAATTGAAAAAGTTTTAATTTGAAAATGTAATTTAAATTTAAAATGAAAATTATGTAAATGAAAAAAAAATTATATATGCAAATTGCATTTCCTGGTTAATCAAATTAATTATTCATGTTAAAACTATCAACTTGCTTTAATTATTATAAAAATATTTGTATAAATGTATGTATGTACGTTGCAATGTATGAATAATGTAATGTTTTTATAGGTGATTTTGTTTATGCAGTTGATGCAAGCGATTTGGATGAAGGAAAAAACAGCTTGCTTAAATTTTATTTAAATGGAAAAGATGCAGATAAGTTTATTATAAACGTCTCTACTGGTGTGATAGTATCCAAAGCTGATCTGAAGTTTTGGAATAGTTACCGACTAACTGTCGAAGTATCAGATCATGGTTTTCCAGAAAAGCAATCATTTCTTAGTTTGCAATTTATTACTCGACCGCCGTCAGAATTTCCTGTCTTTCAGAGTGATTTTCAGCAAGTTTATTCAATTGCTGAAAACAAGCGAAACACGTTCGTCACCTTAGCTGTAGCTAGATCATCCAAACAGGCTCCTTTCAATCGTATTCGCTATTCAATAGCATCTGGTAATATTGGACAAGCATTTACCATAGATTCTGAATCCGGTGAATTATTCACAAGTGAAAATATTGACTATGAAACGCACTGTCATTACGAATTATGGATTGCAGCCGTTGATAATGACAGTCCTCCAATGATATCATTTTTAAAACTTTACATAAATGTAGAAGACGTAAATGACAACTCACCTGTGTTCAACCAATCTATATATGAAGTTTCAATTCCTGAAGAAGAGCCTGAATTTTTTTATGTCACACAAGTGACAGCTACAGATCTGGACAGCGAAAACAATGGACTGATTGAATATTCGATTGATAAAAATCAAAGTAATGTTTGCGATTTGTTTCAAATTGACCCAACCAGTGGTATTATAACTACAAAAGTACCACTTGATCGAGAAACAAAAGCACAATATCATTTTGTGGTTGTTGCGAAAGATCAAGGAAAGCCTGCATTATTTGGATATGCAGTTGTTGTTGTAAATTTAGAAGACAAAAATGACAACGCACCTCGGTTTACGCATCTTTTTTCTGCCCACGTAAGAGAAGATGCACCTTTGGATACGTTCATTACACAGATTGTGGCTGCTGACCTCGATGAAGTCTCGGACAATACTTACATTCTGGAAAATGGTGATGATAATACATTCAGAATTGAAAAAGACACTGGTAGAATTTTTTTAAATAAAAGCTTGGATCGAGAAACTATATCTGAATATGCGATAAAAGTTTCTGTTCTGGATAGCTTTTGGAAAGTTATGACATCACTAACAATAACTGTCGATGACGTCAACGATAATGCGCCAGTGTTTTCTAAGCACAGTTATAGGTATGCTTTTTCTATGCACTTTTTAGAGCATATTTATAAATAATGTTCCACTTTTAATCATACTGTACTGCATTATATACTCTATTGCATTGCACTCAACTCTTTTTTATTTTGAATTTAAAAGTTGATCATAATCATCTAATATTGACATTAAAATAAGAAACTTTACGTAAAGGTGATAGATAAAAATATTTTATGTATTTTTTTCAGTTTTTACGTTCCGGAAACAAAAAGCATTCCAGTTTTAATTGGACGGTTAGAAGCGACAGACGCTGATAGTCAAGAAAACTCCAGAATTACATATAAAATGTATTCACAGTCGAGTCAGTTTTCCATTGATTCCGTTACTGGTGCTATATACTCTCATAAAGAACTCATCTATTATAATACATCGGAATTGAATATACATCATTTGAAAATAATAGCCCATGATTCTGGTCGTCCTGTTTTGTCAAGCATCACGACGGTTTCCGTTTTTGTTCTACCATGTGATGCCAAACTGATAAATCTGCAGAAGCCATCCAAGATGATTCCTGTGCAAGTAGGAACACCAGCGTCAACTATGATTTATCAAGTACAGAATAAAGTCAAATGTGCTCATTGTAAGTTAATGGAAATACGCTATTCACTGAAGCAAGAAGAAAATTGGTTTGAAATCGATCCAAAAACAGGTAAGCATTTCTTTGGTATAGTATATTTATGTAGCACATGAATTAATTATGCGCAGAAATATAAATATTTTTGTGTAAGATCTTTTAATGAGTCATAAATTTAGAATGATAATCAAAAAATAGTTTCATTTTTCATCATACTATGAATTGTTCTAATGAATTACTAAAATAATATTGTTTATTTGTTTTAGTAAAAGACAAGCAAATGATAATGATTTAATAATTTAGAATGCTAACATAATGATGTTTGTAAAAGATTATAGGGATTTAAAAAGCATATTAATTATAGCTAATCATAACAGAGGTACTGCAAGTGCTCAAATATTTATTTTTTAATTTATTTCTATGCATATCCTGCGATTCTTTTTTATTAAATTTAAGAGCATAATATAAATCAGCAAATATTATCTCAGGTATATGCATAATATTTTCATTGTTTATAATAGGATGGATCATGACAAACACTACTATAGCAAAAGATGCTTTGGATAGGAAATTCTTCGTTAAAATAGTTGCTGAACATGAGACAGTTACAGACGAAATTGAAATTGGCATCGTCATTACAGAGGAGAATAGATATTCTCCTCGATTTCTATCCTCCAACTACACAATCAACATTTTGAAAAATACAAGCTTAAATGCCACAATCTTCACTGCTATTGCACAGGATAATGATTCTGGACTAAATGGTTTGATTCAATATGAAAGTGCCTGCGTTGACGTTTCTCCATGCCCTTTTGCAATCGATTCAGACAGTGGTGCAGTAAAACTTATTTCACCACTCAATCTTGATGATCACGACAGTTACGTTTTGAAAATCAAAGCTACTGATTGTGCACATCATCCAAAAGCTTCTCATGCTGCACTGACGGTTTTAACGCAGCGTGGTTACAGCCGTATTCCAACGTTTCCACATCAGAAAGACGACGCATTTGTTCATCCGAGCAGTGGAGTGAATTTTACTGTGTACACATTTGCGGTAGAAAATTCTGGAAACATGCCGTCCAGCCAGTGTGAATATAAAATAATGAAAGGAAATGAAAAACAATTATTTTATTTGGATATGTTCAGTGGTCAACTGGTGCTTGTTTCTCCAATCAGAATTGAAGATTACAAAAGTACTATGCCATTATTAGTGCGTTGCATCAATCCAAACACTTCGATGTTTTCTGAGATGATTCTTTATGTGCATATTGGCACTGTTCATGAAAATTTTAAGCCAACATTTGCCCGTCGAGTGTACAAATTTCACTCTCATGCAATGGAAAGCTTGATCGGATTTGTAAAAGTGCAACATGAAGCAGATGATTATCAGTATTTTTTGGGAATCAGTGGACTGAAAAGTAATTTAGAAGTTGATGCAAACTCCGGTGCAGTTATCATGAAAAAACAAATTCCATCAAAAATGGCCGTTACAGTTTTGAGTAGGCGTTCTCAGTTTAAATCTGCGTTCGACTTTGACGTAGCAACATTAACAGTTAGGCCAACAGACAATGGCACATTTCCAAGTTTTGATCAGACTGCTTATAATGTGACCATTTCAGAGAACAGTGCAATTGGAACGAAAGTTATTGCACCTATAATAAATGGTCCATTGGGGCATTATTGTAGAGCAATAATTGTAGATGGAAATGCTAAAAGTTCATTTATGGTTGACAGACGTGCAGTTATTACTGTCAAAGGTGAGCTGGATTATGAAAGCCAGTCTGTTTATGAACTACTTTTGGCGTTGGTTTGCCTGGAAGAAGATCAATGGTTATCGACCTGTCAGGTGAGGATTGACATTTCAGATGTCAATGATAACGGTCCTCAGCTGCACGAGTCGAACAGAGTTGGCTATGTTATGGAAAATGATCCTGCTGGAACGCATGTTCTTACATTGTTGCCTTACGATTTGGATTCTTCTGTAAATCAAGGTCCATTTAAATTCAAAATGTTACATCCTGAACAACTGCCATTTGATTTGGATCCTCAGTCTGGAATTTTGAAAACCACTCGTCCATTAGATAGAGAATTTCAAGAAGAGTATATTATTGCTGTATCCATAGCTGACAATGGAATACCACCTAAAACAACTATAACAAGTATCAAAATAGTTATTTTGGATATGAATGACATGGCACCTGAATCTGAAATGTTGCATGTGACCGTGTTGAGTGTTCAAGGTGCCCAATTTTATGGAGTTAGTGCCGATGTACATCCCTTAGATATGGATCTCATTGGAAATTATTCTTGTCAGCCAATTCGAACAGATCATCCACTTAAAGTGGATGCTAAATGTACACTTTTGATTGGTAGCGTTCCCAGTGATCACGTTCCTGTACTGATGCATCTGAATGGTGATGATGGAAAGCATTTACCGGTGGATTTTGACCTTTCGATAAAATTTTTAACTTATACAAATTACACTGCTCAAAACAGTGTAATTTTGCATTTCGACTTGATGAAGCAAAATTTATTAGAAATGGCCATTCAACCTTTGCAACAAGCCCTAGAAAAGGAAGGCTATTCGAGTTTGTTAACACAGGCCGAATGCAAACAGAGAAACTGTTCAGCTTGGATGACACTTTATGACTCCAGTCATCATATTATGCCAGCTTCAGAATTAACCGCATCACGCATTCAGCTGATTTGGAATCGTCTTAAACTGAAACTAGACCAAGTGGCGCTCACTCACGTTCAGCATGGAATGTGCACGGCAAATTCTTGCCTAAATGGTGGAATTTGCATCGAAATAACTGAATCCAGTGGATCATTTTCTTATTTTCGAGAAAATGAAAACATCTTCATATTTCCTAAAATAGCAAGATCCTATCGTTGTGACTGTAGTTCTACGTATACAGGAGAATTTTGCGAAACTACAGTGGATAGATGCGCAATTAACAGTTGCCTAAATGGAGGTACATGCTTCCATGATGAATTACAGATGAAGACTCGATGTCTTTGCCCTGAAGGATATGAAGGAAGTCGCTGTGAAAACGATGTCGATGAATGCACAATTTCAAATCCTTGTCAGAATAATGCGCACTGTGAAAATACTGATGGATCATATCGTTGCATTTGCGTAGCAGGATATTTTGGTAGCAAATGTGAAATGCCCATAGACAGATGCGCTTCGAATCCTTGTCTGAATGGTGGAACATGTGTTGCAGATTTTGACGGCTACAAGTGTCAGTGCAGTTATGCATACACAGGTCGAAATTGTGAAATATCTAGCTACGGATTCCAGGAACTGTCTTATATTGAATTATCCGGCTTGAACGTTAGAAAAAATGAATTGTCATTCGAATTTTCTACTTTGCGAAGAAACGCACTTCTACTATACTGGAGTGGAACAAACTACAGATCAAACTCCAGCTATGTAGTCGTGGATATTTCAAATGGGCAACTCAGATTAGCCTGCTCAGCGTCAAATGGGCAAAAGTACTCCTCGACATTACCTCGCAACGTTACCAATGCTAGGTGGCACAAACTTGTACTGCGTCATCAACTAAAAGTATTTTATCTTTTGTAACTAACTCTTGCAACGCTTAATTTCTTCTTTGTTTTAGAGCATTGGAATTTCAATATCGGAATGTGGGGAAAATAAATGCACTAGTTGTGATACTGGAAATCTTGATTGTGAAATCACTTTTACAACTTGCGACAGGTTAGTAGAGAATGATTCAGACAAAACTTATATATTTATGTTTTTATTCAGTGCTGCAATGTTCGAAGATTTGGACGATTCTTTGTTCGTGGGCAGTGCTAATTTAGCCAGCAGAATACAGTCAATAGGCTATGAAATAGCATCGCCAAATTTCCTTGGATGCATCCGTGATTTAAGTTTAAACGGGGCGCCGTTGAACGCTAAAAGCATTCGCAGTAAGTCAAACCTACTAGACCATTGCCCAAGACAAGTAGCTGACCTGTGTGGTCATACGGACATGTGCAAAACCTCTGAACAGTGTTTGGACTTCTGGGATAGAACAGAATGCATTTGTCGAGGCAATTTCATTTCATCTTCTTGTGAACAAGGTAAAACGCACGACATTGTTATAAACTGTTAACTATTTCGTAACAAAAATATTAATTATTATTATAATAAATAATTTAAAATAAATTCGCTTTTACAAATAAACACTAACAAAAAACATAAGAAGCTTATTATTTAAAGTATAATATATCCGAGAGTATAAGGCATTGGCAACAGTTATTTGATATACAAATTTGTATGCAATTACATTTTCTGCAAATTAATTACATTTTAGCTGAACAAACGTACAGTTTGAATAACGGCTTCATCTCTTATGACATTGGTCCTGGAGTGCATGTGAGGAGCCAATTTCCAACGTTCGATGAAAATGCATTTGAAACCTGGGCCGAGAATGAACTGCGTCTGCATCATCAAAGTACACTTCCTGCCCTTTGGCTGAACATTTTATTTCGAACAACAAGCCGCGACGGTGTATTATTTTTCTCATCTACCGGAGTGCAGTTCTCTTTGATAGATATCGTGGACGGTTTCGTACGCTACATCAGCCGTACAGACGACCTGAGAACCGTGCAGTTGAATTTAGACGAAGGACCGACTATATCCGACGGCAACTGGCACATGGTATCGCTGGCTAAATATCCACAAGAAGGTTTGGTAGAGTTCCGCATCGACGATCACGGAAAAGATGCGCAACTTTTCACCGACTTGCACGACTTCTACGAGCAGAAATTGACTTCCTGCTCGTTGGGAGGGACAAGAAATGTGCTTCGAATTCAAGGGAAACAGCTGAACAATTTCCAAGGCTGTATTCGAAGGTTCATTCTCAACGGTCAGCTGCAGCCGATGGAACCCAGCCATCGGCAAAGCAACTTTCTCACGGTCCGTGAATCACAGAACGTGCTTTTCAACGTCAGCTGTGCCAACGCCGGTGCCCAAAAAACCGAACTCGAAGCCAAACGTCAACGTCCGACACTTCTGATCATCTGCATCACCTTTTCCATCTGCCTGGTCTTGTCGGGCATTGGCTGCTATTTTTTTCTTGTACGTCGATACAGAAAAAGCACAAAAGCCAAGCGGATCCAACAGTCGGTGCTGGACAGTCGCCTGGGATTGTTGGACATAATTCGACAAGCGGATTGGAATTTCGGATCAATCAAAGATCCAGACTATATAACGAAACGGGACCGTACGCTGACAAGACTCAGCGCTACGTGCAGCCGTCGAAATTTGTGCGACTCGGGCATTTCGCTGGATACATCCACACTTGGCCAACGAAATCCGACCGACACACTGCCCTCACACGCCGCCGTTTACCACCACTATTCACGAGACATTTCACCCGATGGAAGTTTGTACATTTGAAAATTTCTACATTCAAAAATACATCTCATCCTCATTGTTATAAAATTTATTAATTTTGTTTGTTTGTTACTATTTGCTGTTGTTTTTTAATCGAAATATTTCTTTTCTAATCATATTTTGTTATCATTTAAATATAAAATAAAATACTGATGAATGTAATTTTTATTTTCAACTATACTTGTATTTCATGCAATTGTAACAAAACAAAATTTTTCCATTGTAGAAAAAATCATCAGCCTTTAGATGCTTCGATTTTTTTCCGTTTTTCTTTTTCAATTTGCTTTTTCAAATGTTCTTTGTACAAAAATATATCACCATCTAGCTTTGTAATAGTACCTTTGTCGCAAAGCCAAATTTCTTCGGCGACCTGTTGGAAAATTCATAATTTTTACAAAATTGAAAACTGAGAAGAAGAAGAAGACAAAAAAATTTTCCAACCTGACTAACAAGTCGAAAATCATGAGAAACTAGCAACATTCCACCGCCAAATTCGTTTATAGCTTCAGCTAAAGCGTCAATACTTTCCATGTCCAAATGATTGGTCGGTTCATCCAACAGAAGCAGATGAGGTCTTTGCCAAGCTAACCAAGCGAACGACACTCGACATCGTTGACCATCGGAAAGCTGTTTCATAGGACAAGTCTAAAATATTCACAATTATTAATATTTTCATACAAATAATTAATTATTCAAAACAGGCAATTTTCGAACATCACTCACTTGTTGACGACCAGTCAAACCGTAACGCCCGATTATTTTTCTCATTTCTTCCTTTTCCACCACCTCTGGATATGCTTTCAACATATATTCCAATGCTGATAAATTCAGATCCAGTAATTCGTGCAAATGCTAAATTGTAAATTTACATAATAGCACAGAATAAGACAATTAATTGAAATGAATAATTTACACACCTGATGATAACGACCGATCTTGACGTGAGAGTGACGTCGAATCAATCCATCGGTCGGCATCAATTCGCCACCAATTAATTTCAAAAATGTACTTTTCCCCGCACCATTTGGACCAACAAGAGCTATTCGAGTATTTAAATCAATACCACATTCAAAATTTCGATAAATCCATGGCTAAAAAGATGAATAAGAAAAAAAAATGCAAATGAGAAAAATACAATCAAAAATGAAAAATACACCTGATCAGGACCGTAACGAAATGAAATATGTTGAACCATTATAACTGGAGGAGGTATGTAGCCAGGATCAAAAAAATAAAACTGTTTTACCTGAAATTATGCATTTTTAATTTCACCTAGCAAAGAGATGAAATGTTTTCAAAAATACCTTCTCTTGTACAACTTTCTCTGTCAAACCTCCAGCAACCATTTTGTTCAAAACTTTTTCTTTGCTCTGCGCTTGTCTGGCCAACTTCGCACTGCCATGACCAAATCGAGCAATGTAATCCTGAAAGAAATATGCTGAACAAGCTTCACCCTAAATTACATCTAATCACCTTCATATGAGCCAATTGAGCTTGTTCCCAATTGTAACGCTTCATTTGATTTTCAAGTAATTCAATTCGAGTTCTCACAAACTGATCATAGTTTCCCTGTAAAGATGACTCGTATAACAAAATTTTGTCAAACGATGAAATAATCATTTTTTTCTTGAATTTATCTAAAATTTTCAGTTCATCGCATTTCGGCATACATCACTGCATGTGTGTGCTTTGACAAGGCTTTATATTCATCATTAACATCCTTTCAACCATTGTGACGAACGTTCAAATTTTAATTCAACACTTACCGTGTAATACACTAAACGCTGTTTATTGAAATGAATGATGTTCGTGCAAACTCCATTTAAAAAATCTTGAGAATGAGACACTATTACCAATATTCGTTTATACCTAAAAACAAAACAAATATTAAACGCAAATTCACACATGAAACAGATTAAAAAAATATCTCTTAAGGAAATCTAATATTTAATCTTTTATGAATGTAGAGTGAAAAACAAATTGTCTGCAAAATGAAAATAAAAATCATCAAATAATTTAAGTACTAATTTTGAATCATTAATAATTCGAAATTTACAAAACTTCCAATGAAAAATTATTTTTATCATACATTTTTACAATAAATGTGATAATTTAATGGCAGAAATTACACAAATGCTTGAAAATTTATAAGCAATATATTTCATAGAAAAGCTTTTCTATAAAATGAAAATGGGTACATTAATAATTAATAGTTACTGTTTGAGTTCCTCCTCTAGCCATACACATGCATCCAAATCAAGATGATTCGTTGGTTCGTCAAGAAGAAGAATACACGGTTTCAAATACAAAGCACGGGCAAGAGAAATTCGCATTCTCCATCCACCTGTACTTATAAAACAGATTGAACTTTCATTCATTATCAAATTATAATCGTAATGATTAAACAAGTGAAAAGACAAATGCTTACCGGAAAAATGCTTACACTGCTTATTCATCATCTCAGGTGTAAAGCCAAGACCATGCAAAATTTCAGCTGCTCGAGTTTCAGCAGTATCAGCAGAAATATCATCCAAGCGGTCATAAATGTCCATTAATTTATCGTGAGATTCTGTAAGAAAAACATATTTCATTCATCACCATCTTTTACTTTTTAAATACATTACCAACATCATCAGAATGAGCTAGTTCTTCAGCTTCCTTTTCCAAACGAATACGTTCTTCATCTACATCTATCACTGCTTGCAAAGCAGTTTTTTCGCTTGCTGGCATTTCATGAGACAGTAAGTAGACATCCATCGTAGGTGGTACTGGCAATTCTCTACTAGCAATACAATTCAAAAAAGTTGACTTTCCTGAAACGAATAAATAATAAACAACAAATTAATTTTTTATAAAGTTTCTAATTTTCTAATAGGATTAAAATAATTTTCATACACATTTTGATTACTTTATTTCTGAATAAAACATTACAAATATGTTCTTGACATAGATTAAACACAAGTTTCATACTCACCGCATCCATTTAAACCTATCAATCCATATCGTCTGCTCCAATTCAGTTCTAGACGAGTATCGCTTAGCATTTCTACACCATAATAAGTCAACGTTATGCTTTCAATCTTTATATCTCTAGATTGCTCGTGTGAAGAAAGCACACCAGTGATGGAACGAGCTTTAGCATTTTCCAATTCTATTGCTTTTAATTGTTCGGTCAATTCATCAAATTCCTTGTTACCTAATATAATCATACAATTATTGAAATTCATACAAATTGTTTAATTAATTACTTTCGCCAACTAAAGCTGACTGCTGATTTTCATTAGATGCTGTTTCTTTTGATGCTGCGGTGCGATTTCCTTTGGGCATTGCCATACGTTGCTTCGCGAGTTCCTTTTTCTTCGCATCTCTTCGTTTACGAGCATCTGACGGCATGTCTGAAAAATCTTCATAAAAAACAAATAATTTTATATGAAAAAATAAAATGACTTTCTTAATCCATAAAATTTCAGATAAAAAAGTAATGAATTAAAAAACAGTTCATTTTAAATCACAGATTTCAATTAAATAAGCAAAAAACTGTAAAAGACAATGTCAAGCAATATTTCAATTAACCAAAGACTGAAAAAAATAATAGCATATATAATAAAATCTTTAGAATTAAGATTTTATACCTATAAATCTTACCTCAATATAAAAAAAATAATAATAGACAACTACAAACAATCGTATTATTGCCAACGTCCACCAAATTGCTTCATTACAGTATGTGATAATGAGGATTTTAAATTCATAAAATTCGATTCATCATGGCATATCAAGTAAAAATAGTGAATTTAATTTTAAAATTATTATGATAAATAAAAAATTTTATTTTAGTTTATAAATCTTTTATTTCATGAATGTTTTAAACAAAATTTGCTACTTTAACAAAAATATCTGCTAACTCAAATATTTTTGAGTGGATATGCTATTGATTATATATTAACTCGTACGTAACAGATATGCTGCTAACTTAAAACTGTAAAATTTTAATTTCTTACTTTTTCAATTTCTGAAACTTTTCATTTGGATTTCAAGTGTACTGTAAATTACGCTTTCGTTAACATACCTTACTGTAAAAGTTGGTAATTTTTGTTTTATTTAGTAATTTATGATATAATAATTAGGAATATTGTTTTTAATGAGTTGCTTTTGAATCTCCTCATAATCTTTTGAGTATGTTTTAAATTTAATTTTAGGTTTCAATCGTCAACATTATTTTCGTTACACAATGCATAAGAGTGTTAAGTTACTCAATAGCATGTAATGTTTTCTTCTGCAAATAATCTATTGCAGTGAATGTCTTTTGATTTTATTTATTTCTGTACTTTTAAGCTTTACGTTTTAAATTCCGTAATTATTAATAATTAATAATTTCAATCCGTTACGTGTTTCAGGAAAATCTTTGGCGTGAACAAAATGAATTTCAACAGGCGCATGCATCCTCGTAACTTTTATCGAAATAATCCTCCAAATTTTGCTGAATTAGCTCTACAATATCCGGATTTTCGTCAGCACTGTGCAATTGACATCTATGGTAAGGTGAGGTGACAATCTTCGTTGTTATTTATATATAATCGGTAGATAATCAAGTTTTGTTTATTTTGATAAAAAGATATTTTTTAATGAAAACGATATCCTGCTCAGTGAATAATTTACTGCTTAGAAATATGTGAAGTAAATGTGAAATTATTTTTCCCATGAAAAATGAGTCATTTTAAGGTTAACTTTAATTTCAAAAATCCCGATGCTATTCGTGCATTGACAAATGTGCTTCTCAAAAAGGACTTTGGTCTTTCAATTGAAATTCCACCAGATTCATTAGTTCCAAGAATCCCTGGTCGCTTGAATTATATTCACTGGCTTCAGGATTTGGCTGCTTCTCATTTTCCCGATGAGTCTGTGCGATGTATTGATATTGGTATGGTTAATGTTTGCCACGGGTGGTACATTATTTTATAAGCTATTTTTAGGTTCTGGTGCATCGTGCATTTATCCATTATTAGGTGCAAAGGTATGCGGCTGGAAATTTATAGCTGTCGAAAAACTCCCTGATGCTATAGAATGCGCCAGAAAAAATGTGATGAAAAATAATCTTCAAAATTTAATAAGTGGTATATGATTATGATTATTATTATTATTAGTAGTAGTAGTAGTAACTTATGGAACTGCGTGACTTGAAACGTTTAAATTGTAAGTAAATCACTGACGAAAGGTTTATTTTATTAATATTTTTAGTTGTTGAAGTTGATGGACCAATTAATTTGTATAATGTCGTGGAACAGTTGGGGGCCGAAATGATATGCAGTTTTTGCATGTGTAATCCACCTTTTTTCGATAGTCAACGTAAGGAAGGTCCCGGCAATTTGAGTTCTCCGTCTCGTCGACCGGCTCCTCATTCATGCACGGTCGGAAGGCATGAAGAAATGTTTGCTGACGGTGGCGAGGTTCATTTTGTCAAACGCATTATTAATGATAGCGAGCGTTTAAGGAAAAGAGTTCGGTATCATAAAAATTTTTTTATTATTATACATTTTGCAAAACATAATCATATTACGTTTTGTTTGTTTGTTTTTGGAATCTACACAACAATGCTTGGAAAGAAGAGAAGTTTGTCGATAGTGAAATCAATGCTGCGAAATATTAACGTACAATTTTGTTTACTTAAATTATTTATATTTTATTCTATTTTTTTAAAATTATTTACAGGTGACTAGTATGTGCGAAACTGTCTTTTGCCAAGGGAAAACACAACGCTGGGCTGTAGCGTGGACATTTGATGAAACTATTCATTTGCAAGTAATAACAAAAATTAATAATAAAAGCTGGCAGTAGATTTTATCCATTATGCAAATGTGTTTGTGCAAAGACGACGATGAATTTATTTTTGCTAGTGTTGTTTATTGCTTTAAGAATGATAGAAAATTGGAAAAAATGAAAGAACCTGTGTTACTTCAAATTCCAAAATCAGTCAGTTTTCACAATTCGGTGGAATGTACTGCTGCTTGGTTAGAAAGTGTGTTTGAAAATTTAAGCGTAAGAACTCTTTTTTTACTTGAAAAATTTTGATTTGAATTTCACATTTCTACATAATTTTCAGGTGGAAGTTTTGTATATAAATTTTATTTTGCAGTGCAATTTTAGTAAAATGATATGTTCGATTGCACTGAGATTTCTGTTTTCAGTTTCAGTTATTTTGAATTTATTTAAAGTTTCATCAATTTTGAAGTTCAGGTATTGAAATTCATTAAAAATTTTTTGTTCATTTAATGAATCATTTAATTTATAATAAAACCAAGCGTAAAGAATCCATTAATTATAATAAAGGTTGTTGATTGCGTTTTTACTGATGAAAGACGATTTTGAAATGTATGATTGATTTGAAAATATACTATATGGTAATTAATGGGTAGTGATAATATTTAATTTTTTGATATTTCAGATGTTTTATAAAAGACACGATCCAGTTTTCAATGTGGGCAGTTCTGTACGTTTTGTTGTGGAAGCGTATAATAACACTTGGAGTCATTCTCGACGAAAGCGTCGAGCACTGAGGCATGCAGAGGGTGAAGCGGATAATAAAATGTCGAGAAAAAGTAAGAATATTTGATTAATTTTAATAATTTATTGCAGTCAATAAATGTAATAATTATTGCTTGATTTTTTATATTTTGCCTGTAGTGGAAGTATATTTTGTTGTGAAATTGAAAATTTATTATACATCTGAATGAAAATTGAGAAATATGCAAATTATAATGTAATGTTGTCTAATAAATGCATACTTAATAGCAGGCCATTGTGTTACTCATGATGTTGGTGTTAATTGTACAACAATGGTCGAATTGTTCAGCGATGAAGAGCAGAATTTTAATAGTGATGGGCAGAGTTTGCAAATTATGCAAAATGAACAGAAGCAGAGCAGCAGTTCGACTGGCATTGACAAATTCGTTCAGACAGAAAAATCCCAGCCCAGCTTTGCGGTGATAAAATTCGAAGTACTGGTGAAAGAAATGGTGGCCGGCTTGGAAATGGAATTTATTTTTATCGACGGCAAATCACCCGAAATGCTGTCTCATATTGTTCAGTATTTCAAAAATTCGATGAATGCTTTGGTTTAATCCCTCTTTTTTGTTCATGTTCATATTCATGTATTTGTTTATTTATTTATTCATATTTTTTTATGCAAGAAACATTTGTTCCTTTGTGGGATCGCTTTTAAATATGCTATGTTAAACAACGGTGATGTTTCGAATATTCTTTTTTTTCTTATTTGCGTGTTGCTTCAGATTTGGTTGTATTTGTGTGCATTATTTTGTTTTAACATTTTCTTGCGTGTAATGCCTGTGAAAAGTGAGAAGTCGAAATAGTTTAGTGATGCATCTTTTCAGATAGTAAAATAAATATAAAAAATTACTATTTTTATGATTTGAAAAATGGACTTAAAAGTTGCAAAATTTTCATTTCTTACAGTGTTGCAATCCATTTGAAAAATTGTCAACAGATTATTCATTTCAAGCATTGTTTGTACAAATGAAATGTGAAATTCCATCTCTCTTGTATAATTGAGATATTTTTTGAGCAACATGTCCAAGATGCTGCTGCTGTTATTGTAAGTTAGATTTCTTTTTTCATGATACACAATGCTATTTTTGGTACACGAATTTGAATAAGTTGTTTTAATTGATGCAGTTGCAGTGTCACTGTTTTTGGTTGTTCGACAATATGCTTTCATTTATCTGTTGATAGAAATATGATTTAATGAAGTTAAAGGTAAAGTTACAACAACATTCAGTGAATAAATAAGTGAAAACATCCGACAGAATTATTAGCTGCTGTGTAGAAATAATTCTCAGACATTGTTGAGCATACATGGTGAGTTTTTTGAATTTAATATTGTGAATTTTGGTGAGAAGTAATTGAAATTTGGTTGATGGCCATATGTGCACGATTACAGTCATCAGTAAATTATTATTTGATTTTTCTCTATGCAAAACAATGTGTTGCAAATAAACACTGTATTATGATGTTCAAGTTTAATGTACTGTATAAACAATTTTGCAATAACTCAAACTTACTTTATTACCTCGTAACAATCTGCATTAACTCATTTGATACAAGTTCTAATGAAGCAAATAAACAGCAACATCTGTATTTCGCCATTTTTCATTAGTCGAAGCACTGAATAATGCACCAGTAATATATCAAACAAATCAACTGTAGAAAAATCAAGCAAATTAGTTGTTATAATGCCATGACATATGGAAAATAAAGCGATGCCATCTACTCATGCAATGGCAGTGATCACCACTAGAGATAAAGTGGTGGAAGTGACATGACAGAAAAATTATAATGTTTTAGATATCGCAACTGGTTGCTTTATTTTGTTAATTGAGTCGGAGATGATTTGAAAAAGTTTCAAATTTGATGAATTATTGATAATATTCAAGGTATAATTATGAAAAATAACACAAAAGTAAATGAAAATCATGCAAAAACGAAAATCTGTTGTTGAATTTATGCTGTCAGTAATTAATACGTGTAACAAAGCTTTCATGTCAATCATAATCATTTTACTTTTTTCCAATTATTAGAATATGAGAATTAGAATATTCAAATTAACATAAACGACGATAAACATAAAGGTAAAGCAAAATAAATCAAATATTCTAATGCAGATTGTGTTAATGCAAATGCAATAGTCAGAGATAATAAAAAAAATATGAAAGTATAGTTATAAACAAAACAATGAATTAATCATTAATAAAAATAGGACTGGAGCTTATATCCAAGTCTTAGAAGTTAAGTGTGCGCAGCTGCATTATCATAATACTCAGAAAAGAAAGTACAAATTATATTTATAAATTTGCTTAAGACGACAATGTGTAAACACTTAAAATTTCATTTTTTAAGCAAAAGCGATGTTTCGCGAATTTAAAATGTCTCTTTAATAATAATGACGATTCACCTTGTTGAAATTACAGTTTTTAATATTTATTTTTCAAAGCATGTTGCTAAAATTGAATGTTATAATTGTGTTAGCTTTCCAGTTGGAAAAAATTTTCCTTTCCATGTTCTCAGAAACGGACAAAATTTAAGTTTACAAAATGATAAATAAACATTATTAACATTTTAATTTCGCTTTTAATATAGTATAAAAGCAATTTCAATTGCAGTAGCAAGATGTCACAGATGCAAAAATCATGCTGATAAAATTTTTCCTGTTCTTTAACATTCTTATTTTGCTGCATGCATCTCTGATTGACAACTTTGTAAGTATCACGTTGAGAATAAAAGAAGAAAAAGCACTTAAAAAAAAAATCTTCTATTTACACTGAATAAAAGCACATGTAAATTTTACATAAAATATTATAATATATATGAATTCGAACAGTACGGCAAATTTATTATTGTACACGCATTATGAATAATAACTTGAAAACTGTTATTAGTAAATATTTTTTATATTATTTACGTCTTTTAATTATTATTTTCTTTGCTTAAAAATATGTTATAAAATTTATTTACATATAAGTGCTGCACTGTTTTCTAGATTGAAAATATATTTGAAGCAACTGAATTATGCACTACGCAATGTCAAGACTCCATTTCAGATCTTGCTTGTAAAAGAAAATGCATTTGGGAAAAAGTAATTTTAAACAATATGTTTTCATTATTTTTATTTTAATTAATAAAGCAGCAAGTTCACGTGTGGTTTATATGATGAACTGCATTCTAAAATAATTTATTTTGTTTATTTCAGTTTTACTTACGCGTTAAAAGCTATTCATGCACATGTAAAGGGCTATTTTTAATGCATGCAAATGACGGTTTTTAAAAAGTTGATTTACTTTAAATTTATTAATATTTTAGGCTCCAGATGAAGTGCTTTATCTTCAGGAATATTTTTGTTATCAGAAATGCTTCAATGCTGTGAAAGAGCATGATTTGCATCCCAATTCCATGAAAAAATGCATCAAGTTCTGCACTGCAGAGAGGCATGTATTTTATTTTTCTTGATGTTATTTTAATTAAAATAAAATTGAAATTAAACATTGTTAAAAATTAATAAGTTACTTTATGTTTGACATTTATTTGAATTAAATATTTAAATAAAATGATATAAGTTATAATAAATGTAATGCTTTGGGTACACCAATACTTTATAGCAGAAAATGCAATGTAAATTATTCATCACATTAATCATAAAATTCATTATTTTATTATTTATAAAAGCACGGATAAAAATTTATTTCATAAAGAATATATATTATCATTTTTAGAGGCATCAAATGAAAAAAGGCAGTAAATTAACCTCAAAAATGAAGCAAAAGTGATAATTTTTTGCATTTTTCATGAATTGTATAATAAAATTTTCAAAATAACACATGATTAAACATGATCATGAAAAGCGTTCAGTTGTGTGAGTTGGTTTTTAATAAATTGCAAGTTTTATTTATTGACACATTTGAAATGAACATTAAAATGCTGTTTTATTTAAAACTGAGGCATTTCAATGAGCATCAACGCATAAAATTAACGTAAAATAGTATAATATGAAGAAAAAGTCAAATAGTTTTTTATCATGAAGCAAAAAATAAAGAAGTTATCAGTATAAAAAAATGAGGTACAACTACTTTTTATTTTACTTTTCTGTTCAAGAGACTGTAGCTTTCCAAAGCTGCAAAGATGCATTTTTCGTTGAAATGAAAGATCTATGTTGTACCAGGATTGAGAAGAATGTCCATTTTATATGCAACTGCTATGTCAGTTATGTGCATTTAATTTCACTTTACACTAAAATTGTGAATATTAAAGATTTTCATTTCTTGTTCAATTAGTCAGTCCTCTTAGTCAGTTATAATGGAAAATAATAATTTCAAATAAATGGATGCATCATGTGAAAAAAGAAAAATCACGCAAAATTGTATTAGTATTAGTTGAATTTTTTTAGGAAAAAAGATGCTCTTAAGATTGAGCTTTTTCACTTTTGAAAAGCAAATAATTGCAAGTTCGAAGTTAATACATAATTTATCAACTGACGGTTGGAAATGCATTATTAACAGTGCATTATTTGAGGCTGCTTGTGTAATTCAAAAGAAGAAAAAAAAAGAACAAATGATGCTAATTTGCATAAAATATTTTGATTTATATTCCTAAATCATAAGCAGTAGTTGAAATCCTCACTGTGCTGTGCGGTGATTCAAATTCAGCAGATTTTGACAACGTTGAAAGTCTGTAAATTGACTTAAGTTTTTAATGAAGTCTGGAGTAATTCAAAGTAAAAAAAGATTGATTTATTTCAATGAACTGAAAAGCTGAGAAGTTGTACGCTTGAAATAAATAAATGCCACGTGCAGCGTGACATTTTGATTGCAGAAAATGCAATCAAAGTGCTCTTACTCAATAAAATCTTTCCATGGAATATTGGATCTGAAATTGCTCTTGGGCAAAGTTCTAACCTATTGCTTGCAACTTTTCATCAGCATCTCTGCTTATGCCAAAATTTCGATCTCAAATAACATAACTCTATTTTTTGAAAAATAACTTTTGAAACAAATCTTTATATCGATGCAAAATATTATTCTGACAAAGTTCATAAAAAATATTTTCCTGAAATTAATAAAATTAACATTAAAGTTTGAGCAATGTAAAATTCATTATTCAAATTTCATGCAGCACTTTACAGTTTAAAATAAAATTCAATCACTGTAAATCTATTTTAAAATATTTCAACAAGCTTAAAACAGGGCTTTGTGTTTTCAGTGCGACAGAAGCACAAAACAGTCTTTATAAAAATCATTAATAAATCAGCATCATTAGTCTACATAGAAAATAATCATAATCATATTTTGACAAATCGTAATAATTTCTTCATGCATTTTACTTAAAAACGTAAGTATTTATACTAAAGAATAAATGTTGTTTTAAATGTCAAATAGTATAACTGCAGTTGATTTTACGCTGTAAATGTCGAAGCGTTTAAAAGAGTATATTCATACATTTATGGATAGCATTAAATATAAATTTTATTCACATTCAATTATTCAATGAGCACTGATATACATAGCATAACTGATTTCATATTTAAATTTAACAGATCATTGTACTTTTTTTGCAAAATTTAAATTCAAACATTTTCTTTAACTAACAACATCAGATGAAAGGAATAATTTTTATAATTCAATTATTTCCTTAAAAATAAACGGATTGTGAAATATTTAACTAAATTTATAAATTTATGATTTATTCGAGTTTTGTTTCAAAAACTTTAAAATTATTTAAACTTATTTAATAATTCAAGTAGAGATGAAGCAAATTCAATTTTAAAAATTCATTCCAGTCATCTGTTACGTCAAGAAATTGCCTTTAAATCAATAATAGGACCGCATTTCAAAATTTGAACTGATAAGAAAAAAATTTTCATCTCACATCTACTTACTGTGCAAGAATACAAATTCCTGTACAGGGAGTAGAATATTAATATGTTAAGTAATGCTACAGGAAAATTTATACGTGATGCATGGTATTTTCAAGAAATAACATCAAAAATCAAATTGCTTAAAAAATATTTTATTTTAAAAATAAACGAAATCAGAGTTGGACAATAATAATAAAATAAACTTTTGATATTTCGGCAGCTATGAGCGTGATAATAATAGAATTGACAAGTAAACTGATCAACAACGGCAATGCCAATTTTACTGAAATTTATTGGAACTTTTACTATTTTTATCCAATAGTATAAATTACAGTGTATATACAGCTGAAAAGTGAAAACAGTGGAAGCGCCACTATTAGATGTAGAGAAAAATTTATTATACAACACAACGCATACAATCAGTTGCGTATTCTACAGCCGAAATAAAATATTCCAATATAATAACCACAGAGCCAACTAAAAAGAAGATTTTAGTTCAGTAATTTTTTGCATTATAAAAAAAGAAAAACTTAAAGATTTTTTTGCTTGCATATGTAGTTTTATTATTCAAAAGAGTCTGCAACTCATTTCTTTAATTTTCTAGCTCTGCAATTTGTAAATATGAAGATATGTGAACTGCATTGCGGAAATGAATAAAATATATATTTAATAAAGAGAATCATTTCTAGCAGTGCTAAAATTAGCAGTGCACATTTATAAGAACTTTTGGATTTTATTAAGAAATTTTTCCTTTAAATATACCCTTCAAATATTTATTATTTGCATTTTTGAATTTAATAATTCGAAATTTTCATTACTGTAAAATAAATGAAATGAAACTATTGAATTATACGGTGGTAATAATTTATTTTTACAAACTTCTTTTTAAAAATTTTACTGACAACAAAAACAATTATTTGCAACTATAATAATAGGCATTTATATTCGAAACATTGAATGTATCTCTCTACTGAATCAATTAAAATGAATTTTAATTTTGAAAAGTTTACCAATCGTGCATTATTACTTTTTATGAATTGACCATAAAATAAAAATTTGCTAAAAATGTTATGATTAAAACATTAAATTAAAGCTAAACTTGTTGTGAAACGAATAAATCTTTATTTTTTATTTCTTGGGTTGCTTTTGAGATTGTAAAATAGCGCTCATCCATGAAAGAAAGTTTGAAATCAATAAATAATTTGATTTTATTCATCTATAACATCGCTAAAGTTATACGTGACTGTTGAAAAAGTAGAGAAAGATGAATTTCACTTGCCCATGGCAAAGTATTCATATTGAAATTAGCCATTCACTGACAAATTTATCTTCCCGCTAAAAGGAAGAAATTCCAAAAGAAAGCCGATTGACTGCTATTATTATTTTTCCTTTTATTATTGCTACTTGAGGTAAAGCTTCTTCAATGTTTACATGCCAACCGATATTATGTTATTTTGTTGTTATTAAAAATGTTTTTTGCTCTTTGCCAGAAAACTATTAAATTTTGCTTTGCAATTAGGAAGAGAAATTATGCTTAAATAACATCTCCATTTAAGTAAATTTTTGTCATAATTTTCACGATGTAACATTAAAATTTTTTAAATTATATGATTACTTCAAAAACTTTTTTTACATCAAAATTTGTTTAAAATATACATTTAATTAATGAAGCAGTTTCATTTTTTAATTATATACTACATTTTGAAACAAAGCATTTTTCATTAAACAGAAATGCTTATATCATCAAATATGAAAAGTATTTTATACTTAATAGTTGCATATGTTGGGAAAAATAGCGTATATATGAAACAGTGAAGAAGTTCTTGAGAACATTGCTTTCATTTATTTACTGATTAATAAGCAGCAAAAATTTAGACGTTATTAAATACATTCGTTTCAAATTTCAAAAGTTACATTTCTTTGTCAAAAGAATTGGAATATCATTCACAATTTTTGATATTTCCAGTTTATAATTAATTTAGAAGTAAAATTCACTTGACAAATTTAAATTTGCAACGCGTAAAAAAGCAGCGCTTTATGGATTTGTATTTATGATAAAACTGAAATGAAATTTGAAGTGCATATGATGCTCATTTAAAGTTCGAGTATAATTTTATTTAAATTTGCCTTTCTCAAATTTCAAAGAAAAATGTTCCAGTTTTTTTCAAAATATAATTCAATAATAATTTTCAGTTATTGAAAAATTCCCTTGTAAATAAGAATGAACGCAAAATTTTCAATGTAAATTCATTTTTATATGTTATTTGAAACATTGTAAGCTTAATATTCACGTTTTTGTGGTTATTAGTTTTTAAAATTGTAGAACAATGAAATCAAATTTATTCGAAAAAATTTCAATATTTGTGCACTATTGCCTGGTTGAAATAAATATATTTTCAATTAGATGTACATTTTTTGTTCAGAAACTTCGCTGCGTATTACTGATAAAATAATACTTATTCAATTACAAAAACTGTATTTAATTGAATAATATTGAAAATAAAATTGTTATTCAAACTTTTTTTCATTGATTTATATTACTCCAAGCAATGTCGTATCTCTCCAATATAGCAACAACTGCGAGTAAGGGGAAACTTATTAAAGCAGACATTTTTCTTTTTCTTTTCCATTCACACACACACGTATATATATATATATATATGTGTATACATCTATTAATACGACTAGCATCTGGCATTGCTTTGTGAGAATGAAACTGGGACGTGCTTTTGTGCCATTTTATGACCTCTGCATTATCGTAAAACTTCCCATTGGCCCGCAGAATACTGTATTAAGCGGGTAACGTTTGACCGGTTTTCTCACTGTAGCATCTGTCATTTGAGGTTCCACTTGTTGCCATGGGCATTTGTGGAAAAATTGTGTCCTCCATTAACAATACAAATTCACCATAGCATTTCCAACTTGCAAACGAGCACTTCACTTTGAATCAATGTATAAAGTAATTTATTTGTTTGTTTGTTTTTCAAATTATTTGAGCTAATTATGAAAAGAAAAGATTTACATATTGAAATCTTACTTTTTCATTTACATTTACATCTGCTGTTTCATTTTTAATTGAATAAATTCTCAAATGACCTTTCCTACCGTTGATATTGACGAACACTTCCGCTACGCTCATTGATGCAGTAGAGCAATTATTTCACAAAAATAAAAAATTGATATGATTGAAATGCTCATCTAATATGAAACTTTATTATTAACAATTAATATTTTCATTAACTGTTGAAAATCAATGATTGCTTTGAGTAATTGAACTCCTATTCATATTGCAGTTCTTTCCACTAATAAATGCATTATTTATTCTACAAAAATTATTTTCATTTATTTCACACTAAATAATATGAGCTATTACAATAAATATGATGTATTTTTTTCTGAAATCAAATAAATTTGCCTTTTCAACAAAACATTTTTTGAATTTGAATTCCAATTGATAAAACATATCCAATGACACATCTACACAGTTATTTTTAGACGTTATAATGCATCTATCGAATTTGAATCAGCTTTATTTTTAATTGTGTGCTTATTTTGAAAAACGACGCTTCTTTTATGAAAAGTTCTGAAACTTCATCCGGTTGGCTGGCGGTCGGGTTCGGCATTGGTGGAAATTTTTTTAGAGATCAATTAAGCTAAAAGTCAATGCTAAACTGCAATTTTTGCAAACTTCTCTCCAGTTTAAAGCTTTATTTTATTTCTTCACTTTTTCATATTTTTATGGGAAATTTAAAAAGTTTTTTTTCATTTTATTAAAGCAAATATTTTACTTTAAAATGTTATTTATTATTTTAATCTGCTGATGAAATTTATTTTTCAGCTTTAAACAGAATGATGAAAGTGATTCGTACTAGCAACAGCGGTCAGCCAAATCGTTCAGAGGCGAACGTCACTTTGCAAAGGTCTAAAAGGTAAACTTTAAATTATTGAATCAACATTTTATTTAAAAATTTGTTATTTTTTAAGTCACAAAATCTACTTTATGTAATGCAATTTATTTTTTTTGTTTACTCTTTTGCGCTTTCAATCATTAATGAATTCACATCTTACATTTCTTTGATAAATAATAAAATAACATTTAAATAAATATCCAACTGCAACGTTCAATACGAAGTGCTTAAAACTGCTGAAATTCAATGTCGGCATTCAATTCACCTCCAAAATGAAAAATGCTCTTTTCAAATTGAATATTTTTTTACCAAAGGAAATTTTGATGAAACACAATTTGTTCCACATCAGTTGGAATTAAATGAAAAAAAATATCTGTTGACACAGTGCTTATGAAAAATTTCATTAACTCCCAAAAAAAATTTCAATAAATTTTTAGTGATTTAATAAACCAGAGGGATCAGTTGAGAATGGTTTGCCGTGATTTTGGAAGCAATTGCCATTCCAAGCCGCGTTCCGTTGGCAGGCTAAATCGAAAAGCTCTGCTATCTAGAATTCGAAGTTTGGATATGTCCGATTTTCGGTAAATTTTACGTTTCATGTTTTTTTTTCAAATGGCTTATTCTTTGAACAACAACAAATAAATCTTGTAAGCACTGCAAAAATTAAGGCAAAAATATGTTCCCCCGTTTGTTTTTTTCAGCTCAGTATTCAATCAACACTTTTTGTCGAAAAATTTGCTGAACAACCACAAATCTTATAATGATGATGAGTCTGAAATTTCAGGTAACCGATTATGATGATGAATCGATCATTTGAGATTCATTTGAAATTCAAAATTTTCATGCTAATATTTCCAATTTTTTTTATTATAATCAGGACTGTTTACTGCTGTAGAAAATGACGACATTGGAAAAGTGAATTTCTATCTTCGAAAATGCATGCATTCAGCTATACGGTGAGATGATGTTGGATTTGAAATTAATTAATTATGAATGGCATTTTCAGAACAAACAAGCACGGCTTGACAGCTCTCGATGTGGCTTCAATGCTGAATCACACAAAAATAAGTCATATTCTACTTCGAAATGGTGCTCAAGAAAATCTAGAATGTGCGTTGTATGAATTTTTTGAAAAATTGTCGCAATTTTCAAAATTTTAATTTTTTTTTCTTCTTTTTTGAAATATATTTTCAAGTGTCACATTTGGCTCGTTTGAATTTATTGCAATATTTGATTGATACTGCGATGAAAAAGTTCATCGAATGTTGCAACCAACAGTCCAATTCAGTGAAGGTGATTATTGCTAATTTGATTTGAAAATTTAATTAATAAATGGATCAATTTAGGTTGACAAAGAAATGGATTTTTGGAAAAATCGAATAAGCGTGTTGAAAAAGATGAAAAATACCGTACTGAAAGCCGGTAACACGAAATTATCATTTTTCTTATCATAATATTTATTCAACCAATCAACCGATTGCATTACAAGGAGTTCCACAAACACCTCGCTGTTCTTTGCACGTCACCAGTTCTAAATCACTTACTGTCGCTTTTGAAGCTTCAACTTGTCAGAGTGATGTGGAAACAAAATACAAAGGTAACTGTTAGTGTTAATTGTAAAAATATACAGTATGATAAATCTATTTTTCATTCATTCATCAGTTGAGTGGTCATTGGACAAGCACTTCACCAAAGCTGAAAGCAAAATTGTTGTTGATTTGCGTATTCCAAAATTTACAATAACCAACTTGTGTCCAGGAAAACGTTATTACGTTCGAGTTTATGCGGGAAATTATGTTGGTTTCAGCGCTCCCAGTTTCACTCTACCCGAAAGCAATATTCCATCATGTTAGAATGAATGATAAAAAAATCATCATGCTCTTTCTATATTGGTTTGATTTACCCTTGGAAATTTAGATTGGCGCGACGTCGAAAATGAAACGACAACTAAATTTAAAAGCCTCCAAGAATTGCAAAGTCTTCATGAAGAGATCAAAAAATTTCAAGAATCTAATTTACTTTCACAGGGTATTTTTTTTCTTTTCGTAGGTTCAATTGCTTTAATTAAATTAAACATTTTTAGTCGAAGATGACTTGAAAAAACGCCGTAAAATTTCTATAAAAAATATGCTCATCACGAATAGCAGGTTGCACAAGTCGAACAAGCAGTAAGATATATTCCGCTTTTTATATTCTCAGATGTAGATAGATGTACATTTTTCTACTTTAAACAATAGAAACAGTTTAATAAATTCAGTAATAAAATATTCATTTGGGGAACATTTTAGCGGTTCATTTTTGTCCGTAATACTTTACAAAAGTGACAAAGTGATGTGCACTCTCGACGATCAAATACCAACAGTGGAAATTTGTGACTCTCTTCCAACGGCAGTTCATGCGGAATTTCAATGGTTTCTAAAAGTAAGCTGTTCAAAAGGATTTTTTTCCAATCAAAGCTTCAGGGCATGCTTTTCAAGGTAACCACCAGCTCTGAACGCCTTCCTTCGGTGCCACTTTTTGGAAGAGATGATTTTTCCAATTTTGGCAGTTTAAATTTTCGACTGAAACTACTCGATGCTATTCGTTGTTTGAAAGCGGGACTCGGCATGAACAATCTCGGCAGTGCTTATCATCAACCCTTGTATGACGCGGATGGCAATGTTATATTCGTGATGGTGAAAAATGTTACACAATCCAAACCTTTGCAAGTATGATTTCATAGTTTCTCCTTAAAAATATGCTAAAATTTTCCACATTAAAGGGACTTATATTGAAATGGCAACAAATCGACAAATTGCCAAAGAGAATTTCATCTGAGTCTACAACAGAAGAAATACTGCTGAATAATATAGAGGTAAGAATATTATGCAGTGTATTAATTATGAGCTGTTTCAATGTTGATCATATTTAGAAATGCATTAAATTTCACAAGCAAAGTTTGAATAAGCTGGGAAAAGGTCTTTATTTGGGTTATTTAAAACTTGAATCATATTTGAACGAAATGAAGATTGTTCTGCTTGAAAATCAACCATCCATTATGCCATATGCTTTTATGCGTGAAAATTCTCACGTATCCAAGTAATTATTTAGTAATTGTCATATGAATAAAAAAGAAACAATCAATTTCGAAATGCCTCATTTTGCAGAGATGAATGGGAATGGTTGAAAGCGTTGGATAATTTGCAAGTGAATTTGGAACATCCAAATGCGTGCCAACTGCAGTTCCACTGGGAGCTGGTATCCGCTGCAAAGATTTTGCTCAAACAGATCTCCAGCAATGAATGCAATGAACTTCGAATTTACCGAAAAGAAGTGATTGAAATCAATTCAGAAATTTCGTTCATTCTTCTTCTCCCTCCACCGGATAAAATTTGCTCATGTCCAACTGAACAGTCTGCTGAATCTACCGATACGTTGCGTGCATCGTCGAAAATTTCACTACCCGTGGCGGTTTTTGAAGTTGGTTAGTATTTTGATTTGAAATATTCATACAATTAATTGTTGTTGCATTTCAAATCACAAACTCATTTAGTACATCTTCAAAATTATCAAGCGCAATTTTTATCCTTGTATTCGTACATTTCACTGTCTTTGGAAGTATATTCGTCATTATTGAAACAACAGCAGCGTCAGGTCAGCAAATTATTGTTATTAATTTGTTTTTTTCAAATTGAATAAATTTTTCAACTGTAGATTCTTGAGAAAAATTTCTCCTCAGAAGAGAAACTGAATCAATTGTCCTTGTATCAGCATAAATTAGAATCGCTGTGGAAAGAATCCAGATGGCTATGTTCGGTGGTGAGTGATTATCGAAAGCATCGCCAGCAGAAGGAGGGATTGGATTTGAAATTGTTGTTTGATTATTTCGAAGAAAATCAGAGCACATTTAAAAGTATGTTCAAGTGGAGAAGAGCAAATTCTCCAAATTCCACTCACAACGACAATTTTTCTCCATTGTTGTTGTGCCGTGGTCGACTTTCCTGGGCAAATTTTTACATGAAGCACAACACTGCCGTGGACGGCTTTTCCACCGACCACGGCTATGATTCGGATCAATCTTTGGATAAGCTGTGCTCGAATGAGGAAAATTTTTCAATGAACAATTCAGATCCAACTTCGTCAGTGCAACGCAGTTTGATCGACTACATCGGCTTGAAAATAGCCGACCACTTTTGCATGTCGCCGAAATTTCAAGGCACTTTTGCACTGACAGTTGCTGACAATCACAATGCTGCCACTGACGAGGAGAACAACAACATCCCGGAAATGGCATATCGAAGTGAATGTTCAAATGATGCACAAATGCAAGAGAACACAGACGAAGAACAAGAGGGGAACAATTGTTCAATGACAATTCACGAAAAATTGGCCACCAAAGATCAGTTTTTTGAAAATTTGCCAACAACTTCTCCACAAATCAGCGTCAAAAAAACCGTTTCAAAGCATCGAATAAAAAAACGCCTTTGTCGAGCCACGTCGGATACGGAATTGAACAAAAAAGCAGAAAAGAACAATCGACGTTGTGAAAATTTAACGCTGACCAATTTGTTCATCAACCAAGTCAAAGAATTTAGGGACAATGATTTGAAAATTGGTGAAGATCTTTCTCAAATTGACAAGCTTTTCACTTTGAGCAGAAGAAAAATGGGCGTTGTTCAAGGAAAAGAATCAGTCGACGGGTATTGTAATTTGCCATGGATGAATTTCACAGATTTTCCATTTTACAGCTTGATCGATTTGAACAATTTTCATCACAAGAACAACGAACAACAGCCCAATGTTGAAGAAGAAGAAAAAGATGATAATGATGATGATGATGATGATGATGATGATGATGATGATGATGATGAATCATCGAATAAGAACAAGAATCCAGATGAAAAGTTCATAGATGTTCATGTCGCTCTACGAAATTTGCAGACCACATTGAAATGCGTAAAAATGCGAATATCTACAAACGTCACTGCCAAAGATGTTGTGAGAAAAGTGATTGCTCATTTGAATGAAAGGGGAGAAAGCATTGCTCCAGTTGAAGCTGAAAGCATTTGTCTGGTTGTTGTTATCGGGGTTCGAGAACGGTGCCTTCGAGATAATTACCCCGTTGCGTTGTTGAAATATCCATGGTCGAAAGGAAAACTGGTGATTCGACGACGTTCCGATTTGTTAGCAGCCTTGGAATGTGGTAATGAAGAAGCAGTATGACTTTCCCATTTTCTGGTCTATTTTCCATCGAGTGTTGTATTTTATTTTCACAGATGTAAAGAATAAATATTTTGTTGTTCGTAAAATTATTATATTATGCTTTCTTCAGAAATACACTGAAAATCACTTACTTATTGCAATATTTTTCTCTCATAAATGAATCATTTAATTAAGAAAAAAAAACAAACCGACGAGGTTTATTATTAATTAATCCTTTTTAAATAAAACTTGCAAAAAGCAGATTTTCATTTGAAATATCCGCAAACAATTGTTGATCAATTTTAATCACGAGTGAATCAGAAACTTCTTTTTCCAAAATCGACTATCAACGCTGTCATAATAATATGAGTTAGATCAGAGAATAATTGATATCAGATAAGATAAAAAAAATTAAGCCTTGCTTGTTCGTGTAAAAACAACATTGATTTTTTTTAAACTTTCAGTCAATATCATCAGTATTAGAGTTTTTTGTTACAAGAACATAACGAACATATTTTAAAATTTAAATTAAAAAATATAGCATTTCCAGCAGCAATAATTGCAAATTATCAGTATCAATTTATTAATATGATTGCATTTTATTAAACTGTGCTAACAGCATTTATTATATTGCTTATTGCTGAAGCAAAAAATTGCTCAATTCCAAAGTAGATGACAAACACAAGCATAATTTCTTGTTAGTAGTTTACAGCAAAATAAATATTTACATCCAATCCTGTTTATCAAACAAGAAGCTGATAACATTTTGTGCAAACAATTGCATCTACATTTGTATAAAATTATTTCAGTGCGACGAACAATTTTTGCAATATGGATGATCATAAATGTCATATTTCGCACAGGCCTTTTGTACTGCACGAATATATCAAATATATACTTCATATGATCAAATTTATTTCTTTCACAGTATTCGTCAGATTAAGAAAAACAAAAAAAGGTTTCCAAAATCAAGCTAAATTGTTTATTGTAAAACTTGCTGGTAAGTGATTTTATTTTTCATGCTGATTTTTAAAGTCTTCACGTTTCCAAAGCACATTTTTAGATATTTGCCCCTACAGGTTAGAGGACAATTTAATCATCGAATACAGTTGACGTTGCAATTAAAAAATTCAAAGCAGTGGTGAAATAATGCATTCATGTTTCATTTATGATTCAGACTACAATAGTTTGAAAGCTGATGTCAGAATGGAGCAATTTAATATTTGATTATGAATTTCGAAAATGAAATTATGCATCTTCATAGAACTTAAACGTGCAATTTGAATGTAAGTAGTAAAAAATAATAAAAACCAGAGAAAACAAAACTGTTCACTCTCACATTACAAATATTGACTTAAATGAAAAGTCCAACTTCAGATGTCAAACATTCCAACTACCAGCAATGTCACTCAGACACTGCTAACATTTTTTACAACAATTCCAAGCAATAATACAATAATAATACCAGTTTCACTGTTTATGAAGCTATGAAAAACAGTACAAAAAATAAATAATAAAACTGACAAAAAATAACAATTATTTTCGCTTTACACTTCTAATTCATTATTCAATTTCAATTAAACGTAATTTTCTAATAACAACAGTAAGATGTCAATACGACGCAGAACTGGACTATAAGTTATACGTGAAAATTAAGTTTTACTTTTACTTGGAAAAATCATAAAGAAAAAAATGCCTTTCAAAGTTACCTTGAAAAAGAAAAACCACTAACCAAGTTGAAATACGCTAAAATATATGAAAACATTTGAATTTACGTTATCTTGATTATCAGGTTTTCAATTTTGTAATTACAGTTAACTGAGAGGCTAAAAAATCTAACCAATATCATGATTTTTATCTAGTAATGTTTAGTTCAAAATTCACTAAATTATAAAAGAAATTTTTACTTGAAGATAAAATTTTGAAGTAAAAAATATTCGTTTCAGTTTACTGTAAAGACTTTATTAAAAATAAAACTATTACTTTTCAATACAAAACTATTATTTCATATTAATCAATCACTTTTAAAACATTTGTTAAAAAATATTAAATTAAGGCAAAATTCTTCATTGTTTTTTAATGCATTTTGAATATAATTACTATTTAATTGGTCTTTACATACAGTGCATTACTTGTGGGTTTACTCAAATAAATACAAAGTACAATAAACATAATAAACGCAATTCAAGTGATAAAAATATTGCAAATAAACACAGCAATGCCAGTGATTAATTTAAATTTACTAATTATGAATGCCAATCAATTATTAATATTACTAGACTAAAATTAAAATAATTGAAACAAAGCACATCACGTCAGCTAGCAAAAAAAGAACATGACAGTCGTTTACCACATTATCAATAATAAATTAAATAAAAACGCATTGCTTCAATGATTTGATCTAAGGCAAGCGACGATTTTCAATGTGCTTCTGTGGTCGGCCCTTGTGACCATTGACAGTGCGAGAAGTGAGACGTCCGTTTTCAATAACTTCCACCGTTTCTTTCCCATTTTCCACAACTCTATAAAAATGAAATTAAACAAAACAATACAAATATATATTTCATAATTAAAAAATGCAAAATAATAATACGTATTTGTAATAACGGTACGTCCATTCACGACAGTATTTGTTGTGGTAGTTTTCCTGACCTTAGCCGGACGTCCAGGTGCAGAGCTCGAGAACGTAGTTGTAGTAACAAAACTAAAAATATGAGTATATATATATATTATCAAGTCTATTTTATCATTTCAAAATTCTACAAATAATAAATAACCTCGGTCCGGGTCCAACATTTGCAGCAAAATCGGATTCGTTTGGCATCATAAAGCTTTGCATAAAGTGAGACATCGGATTCCGGTTAAACAAACCAAAAGGTGACAGGCAGCCATTAGCTGAAAAAATTAAGCTATTAAAATATTGTCACAAAATAAAGATAACTCACTTGACAGTAATGATGATCCGAAAAAATCATCCATGCCGAAGCCCATCGTGGAGAATGGATCACATGCACCAAAAATATCTTGAAATGGATCCCGACCGCCGAAGAATTCAAAAAATACTTCAAACGGTGATCGGAAAACGAAATCCGATAAGTCGCCCCCACGACCAGTACGACTGCCGGCTGTCGCACCACCGTTTCTCAAGCCATCAATTCCATGACGATCGTAAATCCTACGTTTCTCATCTAAAATAATATTTAATTTTTCAATAAAAAAATCAATAGTAGATTTCTTCTCAAAAAAATTCCTCGACGTACTGTCAATAAGCACTTCGTATGCTTCACTGATTTCTTTGAAACGTTTTTCCGCTTCCACTTTGTTGTGAGGATTTTTATCCGGATGCCATCGCAAAGCCAATCTACGATACCTGAACAACACTCGCAATTTAAAATAAAACCGTAGCACTGAGAAATTCGATCTCCAATTAATCAGAACATAATTAAACACAACAAAGTGGAACAATAACATCGAGTAACAGACAATAATGTACCAATTAGAACAATTAAATAACTGATTTAAAATTAGAATCGCCACTCTATTTTACTTCAACAAATAAAAAAATCATCGAAACATAATAAATTCGCTTTCAAATTTATATTAAAATGTTTCGATTAAGAAAATTAATAAACTACAAAGCATACATTGATCTTAAAGCAAACGTTTGAAAAGAAAAATAAGAAACATTAACAAATCGAACGCAAAGTATTACAAAAGCAACTACAGTCAACAGAAATGTCTTAACCATGCGCATAAAACTGTCATGTCATTCAAGGCAAAGCTTTTCAATTTGAATGAATGAATTAAACAAAAAACTAGCAAAACAAGCAAAATAAAATATCTTAACATACATAATATTCAAGCTTCGTCAACAATGCGCAATTGGAGCATTCAATTTATGCGCTCCATGCATCCAATAAAACTGATTTAAAAGAATAATCTACACATATTTGATTTTGAAGCTAGAAGACAATTTCAAAAAAAAAATTTGAATCACAATATTAAATATCAATGTGAAAAAGCAAAAGCAGACATTCTACGTAACAATACAATTGTCAAACAAAACAGTCTTCACACAGACACTGGATTCATACAAATACAACGTCTCGATTAATTTTGCCTGATTTAAAAATAATGCAAACATGGCGTAACATAAAATCAATTGTAAAAAATGTTTTCTCTTCATTAAGATAACCAATTACAGATTTACCTTAACATTAAAACGCGACTTATTCAACAACAAAATTAACTTCTAGTACTTAAAAAAATACCTTGAAATCAATATTTCTGACTTTTATTTTATTTTCAGTTGAACAAAAATTTCAGCCATAAAATTACAAAAAGAAACTGTGTGTCAATATTATTCGATAAACTGGAACACGCTAAAAGCTGGTTTTAAATAAAATGGAAGTTCCAGAATTCAACCTTATATTAAAATTGATAAAACAATCAGCAAATTGTAATATAGTGTGAAAGTGAACGATTACCAAACTAATAAATTCACAAATAAAGTATTTTTGATCACATTAACGGGTATAAAAATGACACTGTTGTAGCAAATTGACATATATCTGAATTGAAGAAAATATTTGAATTTTTGAAAATCAATTAAAAAATACTTTAAGAATTCATACGAATATGATTCGACAAAATTCTTCGACCACTTTGGAAGAAAACCCTCCCAGTATTACAACAAAAATATAATTCACAGCTAAAAAGGAAGTCCAATTCCCTCCTAACTGGAAGAAGACAAAATTATAAAGTACTTACGCTTTCTTTATTTCCTGATCGGTTGATTCGGTGTGAATTCCAAGCACTTCATAATAAGAAACATGCTTTTGGCCGTTGTTTGAATTCATCCTGGAAGAATAAGAAAGGAATGGAAGAAAAAGATGGACTATGCACAAAAACGACCACCTCAAATGAAATCAAATTCTTTCAAACGAGAAGTGATCTTAAAATTAACAAAAGTTTAAAATGTTTTAAAGAAGTTCTTTAAAACTAAAAAAATAAAAATAAAACATTAAAAGGCTATAAAGTACATAAAGGTAAATATCTATTTTAAAATATTTAAGAAAAATGCATATATAAAAAAAGTTTAATAAATTACAAATGAGAAATAAAAACTAACAGAAATGAAAACAAAACAGACAAACAAATCAGAAATATATAACTTCATAATATAGTTTTCAAGGTAGAACCTCGTATAGACCGGCACTGAAAAAGAATACAAACATCGTATAACGATTTAAAACGAAAAACTGGAAATTTTCCTAGTTGATCAATAAATTTAAGAGAGATGCCATTGATCATAAGAAGCAAACATTAATCGTAAGTAAAATTACAAAAATTATACTACATAAACGATGTGTCGATGAATTTACAATCAGGAAAACAATAAAACAAAACAGTACCTTCAGTCAAATGAAATGTTTTAACGGAAACGAGAAACTCAGAAAACTACCGTAAAGTTCAATCCAATTAACGCAAGCTGACCAACAAAAACAGTATAGCACGTGTCATCATTCTTAGAATAATGATTTTCAAGTATTATTTAGATTCTTGTTCTATTTATATCGTTTAATTTTGTTGAATCAACAAGTGAAATAATTGTAATTTTTTAATAAAAATGTACAATTTATAAAATTTTTTATTTTAATAATTTAAAAGAAAATAAACGTTGTAATATATAAAAAATTCGTAATGATGAAAATGCGGATATTTAAATAACTGCTGTAGTATAATAAATGAATGAAAAATACCGTACAAAATGACACTTTAAATTTCAAAAGAGCAAACATTCTTGTAGTCACATAAAAGTATGTTGATTCTTTTGTTTAGAACGCGTTATCTGAGCTTTTGATAAATTCACCCATAAATGTTTATAATAATACTTCAAGCTATTTTGCATGCGATTATATTTGTTTTACTAATTTTTATTACTTTTAACTGTATCAAAACTGCACTTTAGCAAAATGGCGCCACATTACATGTGAGTCATTTTTAAACATACTTTCACCGTAGGTTTTTCGAATTGATGAAAAAATACAGTTTATGAATAACCATCTTTATGCTGCTACAGTAATCCGTAGCTCAGAAAACTGTAAACAAATTATATAATCGAATAACATGTCAAGTACCACAAGGAAGCTTTTATTTTGCATTAAAAAAACAGTAAATATTTAATTCATTTATAATACATATCCTATTTTTCAATAATTACGACATTACAAGTTTGAAATCATAAAATGCTAATACTGTGGTATACCACGGGAAAACTTTGCTGTTATGAAATTATGCAAAATGAAAAGCTCTCATAAACGTTTACCTGTATTTTGTTTTATGAAATAAAAGTACACAAAACTAATAAAAAACATTGCTTTGCCATAAAATATTAATTTGCTCAGTGATTAAGCAACGTCACCATCGTATATAATTTTACATTCGTATTTTTCGGAACATTTAAATTTTTGAATCTTCGTATTTATAAAACAATACATTCGATCTTAATAAGAGACAATTTTTCAAAATAAAACTGAAACAAAGAATCTCTTTCTTGAATGTCATTAATGCATCTGTAAAGCGCTGACATACTACATTAATTTATTGTGATAATCATTGACTGACTAAGCAATTCTAAAAAAAACAAAGTAATAAATAAATTTAGTTTTTTATTTCAATTAAACAGGTTAAATATTGTTTATACGGCTTAAAAATTCAATTAACCTAAAAAAAATTACTACACATCTACTACACATTGCCTCCTTTAACAGCTTCAAGTTCCGATTCACTGTCGCTTTCATCCAAGGAAATAATAACTGGTTTCTGTTTCATTAATTCGCAAAGCTGAAAAACAAGCATTTAACAGCAAATCAATTTTCATAAACAGAAAATATGTTCGACCTTTTGATGTGACGCAACCCAAGAAAATCGTTTCCACAACTTATACTTGTTCACTACCAAATTATGAGCCCTCTGTGTATTTAGTGAAATTGCTTTAGAACGCTTCACCGAACTATGAGACATTCCTTTTCTGGAATTCGAAAAACTAGCAACTTTAACAAATTTTAACTTCCTGCTCTTGTGCTCTGCACTGTACACGTAAGGCTTCCTTTCCACTTTGGAAAATGATGCAGCAACACCGTCATCAGCTATCTCAGTGTGAGAATAGGTTGAACTATGCTTCTGATCTATCTAAAATAACAATCGTTATGAGATGCACAATACTTTAATACAAAAAATAAAAAGTGCTACATAAATTTTAAAAAATAATTAGAAAAAACATTAGAAAACAATATAACATATATCATACGTAATATAATTTATTTTAAAAACATACTTTATTTCTCAACGTCTCAAGCAATATTCTTCTCAAAGTATCCTCATTTTCTGAATCCGAGCTATCATTTCCAAATGAAGCTTCAAGTTCTGCTGAATGTTTAGATTCAGATTTGAGCTTTTCTAACTTAGATAATAAAAGCTGTTCCCTCAACATTTCCTCATCTTCGCTTGTCGACTCAAGTCCATCAGAACATATTTCCATATCCGTCAAACTATCAATACGTCTCCGCCGAATTGACACATTGATAGCGTCTTTATTCGAACTGGAATTAGGCCAATTAACAGCCACATCTTCATCTAAAATTACTTTCCTATTTTGCATCACCACATGCATGCATTTAAATAAATATTGTTTGTTGTAAACAAGTATATATATATATATATATATATATATATATATATATATACAGAATTAAACTTTCTGCTAGAATTAAACCAAATTAAACTCACTGCTGCTACCTCGAGAATCGCCATCCAATTCATTTTCACTGTAATTTTTCAAAAACTTTTCCCGAAAACTCCTCCAAGCAGCTATATTTCTATCTCTGGAAACCGTAGTTCTAAAATTGAAGCAATCTGTACAAACAGTAACGACACTTCGTCGACAAAAACATCAAAGCCTGTTTATTTATCATCGTACCCATCACTGAATACACGAATTATATATCTTTCATAATATCTTTCTGTAACTATAACTGCAACTAATTCAAATTTCATCCAAGAAACCATTTAAAATAATATTAATACCTACTACACAATGATTCATCTACAAAATCGTAACATTCTTAAGTCGCATTACAATGTTATAGCTCAATTAGCTTTTTTAATCTAAAGCAATAAAACAAAAATCGCAAGCTTCATCAATCACCTGTTTCTCCCATAGCGAAAAAAATTGCGCTTCCCATGAAATAAACGCAGTGATAGTTTAGCAGCATGATTTACGTCAAATATCGTATCTAAATACAAAAAACTCACATAATTACAAAAAATTCTGAATATACCCAATATTAATTCTTCTCCGATCTCCTCAAAAAACAGATCAATATGTTTCTCAGCGCTGTCGTTTTTTCTTCTTTTCTCAATACAAGATTTCTCCATCATATCTAATCGAATTCTTTTCTAAAACATCATAAAATAAGGGCGCATAAATAAACATCGATGTTTCTATTTAGAGCTACTGATCAAAAATTCTTAACACTTAAAAATTTAAATGTTAGAAACAAATGTCAGGTATATAACCTAACATAAAAGTCACCTAAAATAAGAATGAGTTTAGCATTACTCAACTGATCAACAAAGCATAGAAACCGTCACTGCGACTTCAAAGTTTCGAATTCGCTAACAAATGCTCATAGAAAAAAGATAACATTGTTTAAACACATGCGCTTTAAAGTCTTACAACATAACAATATACAGTAAATTATAGATGTTCAAGTTTGTAAATATTATTACTGTAAACCGGACGTCATTTCATGAACTTCTGTTTTCTGCTATACGTGAAATTAGGCTTAATGCAACATGTTATCTAACTTCGCAACGTATTATTAACATTGTATTATTTATTAGCATATAACATAAAATTCTTTTGAATTGTTTATGTTCCAGATGGAACGGCGCCCACCCTGCCGCAGCAGACGACGCAATACGGCCGCCGTTATTCCATTTGAAGTGAGGCGGTTCCTTCTGGGAGGTTCTGTGTTCGACTCTTTTCTCAGGCTCTCTGACGCCGTCTTCAATGGGCGTGAAGAGTGAGTCCGCCTACCGTTGGGCGAACTGCAGAAACTTCTTAAAATCATCATCGGACCCTACCTTCAGATCCCACGCACTCTGTAGCGCAGGAGAGAACTTTTCTCTCAGCATCGGCATCAAGGCCTCGCTCACGGGGAAGTGGCCTGTGTAGGGATCCTTGTCCAGCGCCTTGAGACATCGTAGGTGTTTCATCAGCTCGTCCACCAATATCTGGATGCCCTGCATCGTCATCTCACGGCACGCTGGTGCCTTCCACAAAGCTGAGATGTGCTCGCGCGCAACTAACTTCGAAACGGGTCTTCAGGATCTCCACAGCATGAGTATAGTTTGCTGCGGTGAGCGGGATTCCAGCAATGGCGCTTCGCGCCTTCCCTTCCGTACCTGACAGCAGGTAATCAAAATTCGTAGTGACATCCAGGTCGCTTCTGTTGTGGACGCTTGCCTCGAACTGGGCCCAGAAGGTGGGGAATTCCAGCACTTCCCCTGAAAACTGCGGAAGTTTCAGTTCCAGCAGCTTTCCGTTTCCGATCCGCATGGCACTCCTGCCGAGATTACTGTTGTCGCCACCCGTCGGCCGCTGCTCCTGCTCTTTCCGTAGCTGGCGGATCAGAGCGCGAGCCGTTGGCCGTCGCCGTCTGAAAGTTTTTCTATACTGTGACCAATCTTCCATTGCCCCCTGCATTCCATCCTTTTCTAAATTCTGCTCCAGCTGTATCTGGAGTGCCTCGGTCTCGAAATATATACGCTCACTCAGTGGGATCTGATCCTCTAACTCGTCTGCGTCAGCGAAGGCGTGCACAGCTCATCCAGTTCTCCCAGAAGTCCATTCAGGCTCACTGTGATTTCTTCTTTCTTCGACTTTGCTCTGGCAGCTGAAGCCATTAGTACTTCACCATCCGTGGGTTGTTTGCTTCACGTGATCTGGCTCAAAGGACCAGAAAATGTACCGACAACTGGCTTCTGCCGGTACGGATGCTCAATTTCAAATAGCCTGACACTCTGTTGTCAGGTGAGGGACGGTGGACTGTAACAAAATCCAAGACACGGACAGATGGGCGGCTCCCGCATCTTCTTTCTTCAGTGGTAGTGCGAGTGGCGGTACGAGAGAATCGTAGAACGCAGCACGCGGGAACGAGAAGAACGAAGCCGAAGAGACGAGAAGAAAGAAGATCGAGCAGCGGAAGAAGAATGAAGTCAACGCGACGATGCAGAAGAGCGAAAAGAGGCAATCTTGCTTGCAGCGTGAGTCTTGCCCTGTTAGAAACTAGAATGTTCATTTGAACATTTAGTAGCTATTTTTAGATGCTATAAGTAACTTCTTTACTCGAACGCAATATATTTGTTCGGACTGATATTTGCTTAAACGCAGTAGTTATCACAATTTAACAAAGAACCAGAGAAAGCGTAATTCGTCACGTGGACGAATGAGGCTTGAAGAACTACAGTCAGTATTGGAACCTGATTGTTAGTTATTAAAAGTGTTGTATTGTTCCCTGCAATTTACACATGCCCGTCTATCCGTGTCTTGCATTTTGATACAGACCACTGTTCCTCATCTTAAAACAGTGTCAGGCTATTTGAACTTGAGCATCCTACCGGCAGAAGTATTATTTATATTTATAGTATAGGATGGCATTTATTATTCGATCTCCCATATAAATTATTACTGTAAATACTGTAACCAAAATAAAAATATACTCTGTACTCTAAACAGAGTTTGAAATATATTATAAATTAACTAAATAAAGTATAGAATTCACCACTATTTATTTCAGAAATGACATGCGCAAACTGAAACTCAAATAGTCACTATCACTTTATTGTGATAGATAAAAATTGCTTCATCCCAGAAACACAACTACAAAACACTTTCCATTATTTTTGAATATTGATCAATTTTCGAAGCAGCCGACATATCGATGTAGTGGTCACCCAGTGAAACCGTAATTCCAGCAATTAATACAGGATCAACCTAGTTGACGAAAAATTCAAAATGGCAACGCAAAAAAATCCACCTACTTTATAGTTTATATGTAGCTTATGACTACCCTTTGTGAAACCTTGTAGAACGGAGTATAAAGACGTTTGCGTGCTTGCATCTAAAGGCTGAAATTAAAAATTAAAAAAAAACTTTAAAAATCAAACTATAAGTAAAATTACTTTTGCTGACGTAACTTCGCACACCAGTTCTCCATGATGCGCAGCCATCAGTTTCTTGAAACATTCCAATATGTTCTCAACTTCTAGCATTCTGCCATTTTCCGAAATTAATTCTGAAAAAGAATTTTTCTCATTTATCAATTTAAACAGAACAAATAGTAAATCACCAAAAAAATTTTTTGTAATGGAACTGCATTTTAATTTTTCGGCAGCGCTGTCAATTGCTCTTTTCTTTTCTTCTTTATGAACAAATGGATCAGCAAGAATCATTTTTAATTTTGAATCTTTTCTCAACTCTGCCTATAAAACAAAGGTAAACAAAGGAAAGCTTAAATGGAAATGCGAATTTCCTTAATTCCAAATAAAATTTCGAAATATGATAAAATGTTAATAAATAAAACGAATAAAGCTTTTAGGAAACATTTCACGCAGTTCACCAAACAAAACAATAATTCACCTCAAAATTGTTAATTTCATTTTCTACTGCGTCCAGTTTATTGGATTTCACAGCGGCACAGTAAACAGCAGTTGCATACTTTCCACCAATTCCCCCAATAATTGTTGGAATCTGAAGCATAAAGATGACCTTACAAAATAAAGAACTGCTCTAAAAACATTGATCCTACTTTAACGTGTTGCCATGCTATCGTTGAAGCAGAAAAGCATCTTATCTGAAATACCACTAAAATTTCAAAACGGTTTAAAAATTCACATTACATACCATCATTTTTGAAAGCAGCATTTTCTCCAGAAATTTGCAATTCAATCTGAAATTCAACATAATAAATAATTAGTCTGAAAAAGAATTAGAAAAAAAACACAACTTCATCACAAAACTAAATATTAATACAAAAAAGAATTTCTACAGAATAAAAATAATGATATAGTTATATACCAATGTATATGTAAAGGATATATTTCAAACTCCACAAACAGTGCAAAGAAAAACAATACTGATTATGTAATCATCAATTGTTGCTTAATAATTAGGAACAAATATGTCTTATTCTTATAAATATTTAAATATTTCAAAAAGTTTATTATTCTAAACAACAAAATATAGATTTCATAATTATAGCAAATATTTTAATAATAAAATTCAACAACTTTGTGACCACAGTAAATGAAAATTAAGTTACATGACTGATATTTCAAAAATTTTTTCGATGTTTCAGATTCAGAAATGTAATAATGAATTTTTTTCTTCTTTATAGTGGACATTTCTGACTATTAACATCACGGTAATCTGGTAAGCAAATTATAATGAACACAGTTGCAGTTTACGTTATGTATTTTTTGCAAAAATTCTTTTTTAGCTTACTTTAAAATTATTTTCAATCAGTTGTCTTTTAATTTTTAAGGCACTTTGATGTGTTTTTAATTTGAAGTTAAAAAAAACATTTAGCCTGTGATAATAGATACATCAAATATTACAAAAAAAAGAAAACGAAAAAAAGCTGGAGTTGTAACGTATTTAAGGATTTAAGGATCAAATTGCCTACTGTAGCATTTGAATTGAATGAATGAAAATGTTTAGCTTTGTTGATAATGATATTCATCTTGAAAATTTTAAAATGGGGCAAAATGGGGTGTTTTTCCAATCTTGTTGTCATGTTATTTGAATCAGGTCAGAAATTCAGTTTGCGGAACGCCGGTTGACATGGAGGATAATCTGCAGGAAATGGCGCCATGACAGAGAAAGCCCTGCCGGGTTCGTCGTGTCCTGCGACGTGCAAGCCGCATCTGATGCTTGGTATGTCTTGTCAATCAAGTTAGTGAAATTGTGAAGCTGTGATCCATCCGGCACCTGGTAGAAGAAGAATGATGCGCAGTTCAGAAAGCATCTACCTAATGACACTGGTTGAAAGATGATGCGGTTGAAGGGTTAAAATAGTTTAATGGGATTTTGTTCATCTAATCACAGACAGTGTCAATCTCATGTTGGAATTGATCAATTCCAAACTCTTGACTAAGCTCAACCAGAGAAAATGTTTAAAATGCTCATTGTCAGGGCTACAAAATCTTAATTTGTAACCTTAATTATAAAGTGAGCTAAAACATCTTCTGCATAAAGCTGAAATTTTAAATTTTATTTAGTTCTCAATTATGTACAAGTGTTTTCAATTATATTGCACGTTATATGAAGGGCTGTCAGAACATTTTTGCTGATAAATCAGAAAATTAAAAAACAACAACAAGTGTTTACTTAAAGCATGACATGTTTGAACACATTTTGAATGCATTTTTGTAAAAGACATTTTTATCATTTTCAATCTTAGCAATAACCTGAATTTGTTTGTCGCTGCAGTGAAATGTGCAATTTGAAATGTGATAAAAAATGTACAATGTTGACATTTTAAATTCCGATTAATTTAGCAGACACAATTGTTCGTGTGAACCATTTGCATATGCGTTTTGTTGAATGGATTAAAAAATTAAACATTCATTAAAAATCATTTGAAAAATTTTCATAAGACAAATTTAAGTTACAGCAAGTACAAAACAAAACTTGAACAATTTTATTGATATTCTCATTGAGAATAACAGACAAGTAAAGGAATTGTACTTTAAAAAAACATTAATACAATCAATTGAGACATCCGTTGTTGAATAACAATAATATTATTATTGTACAAATAAGAATAATAATTAAAAAATGACAATTGTTGGCTTTGGTGTCCAATAGAATTTGAGGCAAACAAGTATTATTAGTTATTTGCTTGATTTTCTCACTCATTATGCATTATTAGTAACAATGACGTGCGACCTTTTGCATACCAAGCAGATCACGCTGTAACAGTTGGTGTCATTGTGTATGTTGTTTCAGCTTAAGCTTATGCTTTTCATTACTTTTATATACCAATTTGATCAGAAGAAATTATGAATTGTTGAAAATAAGAGGTATATGTTGAAATATTTATTTATTAAAAAAAATATTTTTCATTGTTCAAGTTGATCTTTTAGAATTCGATTGTTGGATGACGGTGCTTGTAGATAACATTAAGTAGAATATCAAGATGAAGGAAATGTTAGAATTTGATACTGGAAACTGGATCTTGTTGACCGAAGACATGCTCAATTTAGAATCTGCCGTCGATTTTGTATCGCACGAAGAAAATGGAGCTGTATCTGTATTTGTAGGCAAGTATTTCTGTTTTGCTAAAGGCTTAACTTTTGGCGTTCAGTACAATCAATCAGTTAGTTGTTGACTGTATTTAGGTTTAATTGAAATTTGAAAGAAAAAAATCAAATGAATAAATAAACGTTCTGTTTAATTGAAATACGTTTAATTAACGTGACAGTTGTATATATATATTTATATGTTGCATGTTGTTGAAATTTGCATGTTGGAAATGTCCAATTTTACAGGTTCGGTACGAAAAAGCAGTGACCAAGTTGACGTGGCTTACTTGGCATATGAAGCGTACGAAAGTATGGCGTGTAAAATTTTCGTAAATATCTGCTCTGAAATTCGTAAAAAATGGCCAACTATTCATCGCATATGCGTGCATCATCGTTTGGGGTATAATATGCAGGTTTTTATTGTTATTTTTCTTTGCTTCGTGTTTATTAATTTCTATTTATGCAGCAATGTTGCCGTGAAAGAGAAGTCAGTTATTGTGGCAGCCAGTGCCCCGCACAGGGCTGAAACTTTGGATGCTGTGAAATTTGCGATTGATGAAATAAAGAAAACAGTTCCAATTTGGAAAAAGGTTTGTGATAATTTTATTTTTTCCAAAGCACAAGTTGATGATTTGAGTAAAATAAAATTTTCAGGAAGTTTACGTTGACAAAACTTCGAAATGGAAAGCAAATTAAGCAAAATAAGTGATCAATAATTATTATTCATATGCCTGGAGAATATGATAATTATTTTCCAAAGTGTCCATTGAATTTGTTTGCCACTACAACGAGCATTTCTGAAACGGACGTCATTTCAAATCGACCGCTCAACGCTGCTTTTTGCACCACCATCTGTCTCACTCGTGTGCCACTTGTTTTGTCTTTTTAATTATTTGAGCAAATAAAATGACAAACTGTGACAACATCTTCCCTTTTGATATACTGTCGCACATTCGAATCAACCTGCTGCACAAATTTAAATATTCTCATTCATTTCCAAATTGTACATCAAACAACACTTCACTCATAAACAAATTAAGCAATCGAATATTTATTTAAATAATAATTTAAAAGTAAAATATTTTTTTCTTTACATTCTATCGTTTTATTTTTTCTGATAAGAATTGTTTTTTAATTTGTAAAAAGTTACAGTTACTGTATTTTTGAGTTATTGAAAAAAATAAAAATAATTAAGTTCTAATTTATATTTCAGAAAAAAAGAATGTAAAAAATTAAATTAAAAAAATTTTTTTAAATCTGGAACTTTTAAAAAAAAGTTATACTTGAATAAAATAGGAGAAATTTTTTGTGAATTTAAAAATAAAATGCTCTCAAGTTGAAATTTTGAAAATAGTACGCAAGTTGGTATGCGTGCGGTTGTTGGTGTGTAAAATTTCGAATAAAGCATTTTATTGATGGGAATGAATATAGATCGAAGTGAAAAAAATCATAATGATGCTTGTATATTTTGTAGATATTGAATATTGCTAGATGGGTAGTCGTTATTTTGATGATGTTGTCGGTCAAAGTTGGCGTTTTGGCTGTCGGCTTACCAGTTTGTCCAAAAGGTGCGTCTTTCACCAGCGGACGTACTGATAAACAGGTTGTTGCCCCTGTGGAAAGCTTGACTGTTTTGTCACTGGTCTAACTAGGCCCGGCCGTGTTCGTTCCACATTTCGCTTTTGCCAAATTTAATGCACATCGTATTCAAGCGTTAGTCGTCGTCGTCGTTGGCCGGTGTGGTGCATACAGTTTGTTCTCCCCTTTGGTCAGTCAGTCAGTGTTGTATATCCCGTCATTTTTGTCCCGCCATATATAAAATCCGATTATCATCAGCAGAGTTGATTTTTGGATATGAATAGTTTAATTTTAATATGCAGCATTTTTGCAATTGCAATTCGATCGTCTTTGGGCCAGATCAGCGCCACAGCGTTCGACACTGAAGAAGCTTGTCGTGATAAATGCTTCGGAGAGAGGGACAACGGCTGCTTGAGAATCCAACCTCTCGGCCAGTGGATATGCCGTTGTCAAAGCGGATATTACAGTCGTCGTTTGTCATGCGAACGAGAATGCGAGAACAACATGTACTGGAGTCTGTTCACTACAGGTGAATGCGTCGAAGCGGATACTTCATTCACCGGCTCGTGTCAACTGACTTGTGCATTTCGTTTACGCATCTGGACTACCGTTTTCATTATTATCCTTTTCGCTTCCGGTAAGTATTAAAAAATTAATCATTCCATTTCATCATTACAACCATCATAATCCCCCTTCATGTATCTCTAATCTGTACACATGTGCAAACTACTTGGCATGCATATATTTTTTTGATATATATATATTTATTTATTTGCAATTCGACTTAATTTCGTTGAATTAAATTTAGTGACAACTAATATTGAAGACGAACGATCAATTTAATTGTGAAAATGGAAAGAATTTATCATTTTCAAAATTAAGGTTATTTTTTAAGCTGTCTCGTTGACAACGCTGTACTGCGTGACTAGTTTGTTGCTTAAGTTTTTGCAATGCAAACAAAAAATTCGCTGCATCGTCAAACTACTGACTACACTTTGACCGCTTTGAACATTCAAGTGAAACAGCATTTTTCAATTTATACCGGATGAAACGAGATCTTAGAATTTTGTTTTTTATTATTTTTTCAATTTCTATTTTTTTAAATTAAATTTAAATTCATTTCAATGTCTATAAATGACAAGATGATTGGAAAAAATGTACTCATTTTTGTTTGCAAAATAAATAGCATAATTGCAAACAAATCTGTGGAAGCAAACATTGTTTCAAAGTACGTCATCAGATTATTATTACGTAGGCAAATGTTTTTCTTTCTGAATTCATTATTTCTCATTTTGTAATATTTTTCACTTTTACAATATTCACACCTTTATTATTTATATGATAAACATTTTATCATAAATGAAACAGTGTGATGAAATTAATTGAACTTTTATCGATGATAAATTTAAAAATGGAAAAACCCTCATCAGAATTATAAAGTGCAATCGATTGCATTTGAATTGTTTTATCAAATCTTCAAGTGGGCGCAGTGGCAGATCAATTGTTCAATTGGGAGTTTGTCATGGCGTTGATTGAACCGTGTAATTGCGATTTAATATGGCAAAAATTTTCACCTGAGAGCCCAAGTGTAACCGGAAAAGGTATTTTTCATTTTAAACAGGAAAGCGTTGATCAAAATATGCAAGTGCAGTTTTGTCAGAACAGACGGGAAGCGTATTTCAAATCAAAATAGCGAATTTTCTGTTGACGAAATCAATCTATTTCAACAGCTGTTCCAACACAGTGTTTGTTTTAAAATTTTGGTTTAATGGTTTAATTTAAATATTAATGTTTAAATTTACATTAATAAAAATAAAATTATTTTCTGTTCTTCAATTAAAACTACACATCTATTATATAACCAATGATAATAATATTATTAATGCAGTCTGCTTTGAAGAATTTTACTGCCCTTGACCTATAGACTATTATTCAAAACCATCCTGTAAACATCGCGTTTATCATTTCACGATAATTCACGCTGATAAGTTCTCCTTTCTTACAAGTAACATTTGTTGCATTAAATGTCGCTTTTCAAATGACAAATTCAATTTAACTTCATTTAACCTCTCACGCAGTTTTTAGAATAATTTTTTCAACAAACATGTTCATATACATATAGATATGTAAAATTATTGAATACAGAATAAAATCAGTGATGTTCAAAACTTTTTTTCAAAGAAAAAAACATTCAAATTTTATCATTATTACAGTACCCTTATACAGTATGAATAGTAATATTAATGATCGGTAGTTGTAAATATTTTGAAATATCAAAACGGAAATTCACTTTCTATATTGTATCACCTTGAAATAAGGTCAAGGAAAATAATGGAACATTCTTGCACATTTTTCATTTTATCAGATTGTAAAAATTAAATTTTTAATTTTAGCTGTGGTGCTATTGATTTTTATTATTCCAATTTGTGCTTCAAGTTTTCGAGCCTGTCTGATGGTTAAAAAACAGAAAAAAATGGCCGAAGAAGATGTCGCGGCTGAGATGGCAAGTCGTGAAATGGCTCAAAGCAAGGCCATTGCTCAAGCTGCATGGTCATACCCGTACGCTTACTGGCCATATTATTCGAACATGCGAAATTAGTGCTATAAATTGAATGTCGACATCATCAGAATGTTTAAATTCCACCCAACAGTATAATCATACATGCTTTTGCTTATACAATTGCTTTTATGAAATATACATTCAAAGTTAATTTTTTCGTCTGTTTTATTAGAAAATGTAATTTTGTTTTCTAATAAAATTAAATAATTAAAAATGAATTATTTTTACAAGCTTACTATATTTGTGCTACATTAAGAAAGTTTTACGTCGTATTATTTTATTCTAATGCAAAAGCATCTGCGGCATAAAAAATATGCAATTTTTGCTACAAATTCATAAAATTGCAAAACGTAATATTAAAATTTCAATATTGCGTATTTCAATTGTTGCAGAAAATAAAGATTATTTAACTTTAGACTTAATTTATCACTGGATGTATCAAAATCATCCAAATGTTCAATGTTTATAAAATTTATTAATTTAAAGTAACAAATTGTATCAAAATTTATAAAATGTAAAATTATTTGCAATTTTTACTGAACCACTTGGATGACGGGTTCCTGAGGGCTAAGCACTGCATTTCCATTGTTAAGCGGCGGATGGTCTTTTGATTCAGAATTTTGGTTGTGAAAAATGAAAGGAATCAGACGATTTTCCAGGTATCTTTTGTGCCGTTTCAGCAAACGCATATATCGACAGCTGATGATGAACATGGCCGGTCCGAACATCAACGCCGCCGCTGCTATAAACACGGTTCTACTGTATGCTGTTCAAAATATATTATTCAAAAGGAAAATTGAAAAAGCTTATGAATTCTAATTATGAAAATTCATATTTTTAATGAAAGAATAGAAATTTAGGTTTCTGAAACAATCGACATTTTTTACTTTTCTCATAATGATGATTTTTATTTAGATTTATTACATATATTATTAATTCAATTCTCTTGCTTGTAGTATAATTTGCATGTTGATGAATGAGTAAATAAAAAAATAGAACAGAAACTTACCACCCAAAGACAAGAGCACAATGACGAATATTGTCCATCCCCTCAGTTTGTAGATGCAAGTTAATGAACAAGAGCCGTGAAACAAAGTCGGCGCTGATACGCATTCACCGTAGAAAATCCGATTCCAAAATTGCTCATATTGGCACTCTTGCTGACACATTTGGGAACTGGAAAAATAATTTGGCTGACAACGGCATACATAACTTGCCCCATTCAAGAGCACACGGTAACAGCCGAGGTCGTGTTGTCCGACGCAATTTTGGTGACAGACCACTTCGGTCTGGTGCTGCATATATGGTAAATTGTTCGTTATGCGACGTCCTCTCTGGCCATTGGCAACGTTCACAAGCATTTGATAGCCGACGTTGAAAAATAGCAACACAACAAACCAAGCCATTGTAAATTTAAATATTTGTACGAACAGTTTTCTCTAAATATTGCCAACTGGTAAAATTAACGAATCCATTTTTGAAATTATTGATTCAATTCAACAATAATTAATAGTTTCTTGTTGGAAAATTTCAATTCATTTTTATTCATTCATTCGTTCATTTTATTTTGCATCATTTTTTGCACTTAAACTATGTTGAACCTACTATTTCACTTCTTCTTGTATATTAACTTCCTAAAGAACAAGCAACGTTATATTTTTAAATCATATTCCAAAGAATATATATTAAGTTCAAATTAGAAACATAAGTATGCAATTTGAATAATTAAGATTACATGTTGCTATAAAAAGCTCGATGCTAAAATTAATAATTAAATACCCTCAGCAAATAATGATTCATATTTTCACATTGTCAAGCTGACAACGGTATTATTTTGCCGGAAAAATTTATCATTCGCTTTATTGATTGCAATTATCAAATGCAAATTGCAAACGGTCAAAAGTGAATTATTAAAAATGTTTACATCACAAAAAAAACTTTTTTCACAAGCTGTCTGAAATGTCTAAAATTTCCTTCCTGAACATCAGATTTTATTTATAAGCTGATGATCATTTTACCTTATTCTCAAATTATAAAGACTTGCAACACACCTAATTGATGTGAAGAATTAATTTTTGCAAGCAATTCGTCCATTTCAATTTTAATGGTAACTTTCTCAGAAGTTATAATTAAATGTAAGCTTTAAGAAACGAACTGTTGAAGCATTTCCAATTATTTGCTCGAATTGCAATGCATGAACATAATTAAAACAATAAAACATAGATTTTTGTCTTTTTTTCTCAGCTAAATAAGAAAATTGCACATATTTTAAGCAGATGAATTTGTGTAATTTTTTCATTTTCATAACTTTTTGTATGCTTTCAATTAATCAACAAAAGAAACGAAAAAAAATATGCATAACAACATAAAGCATTTATAGCAATTGATTAAATTCCGTTCTTACAACGATTCACTTTTACAACTTGGCAATGTATATTATTGAAATGGAAAATGGATTATCTATTTTTATGAAACACTAAATAGAAGAATAAATCCAGCCAAATTCAACCCACAGAAGGGTGGTGCAGAAAAGTTACAAATGTTACTATGGAGAAAAGTATAAATTTTGTAAATTTAACAATTTGTGCAGAAAAAATTCTGTCATCACAACTTCTCTTTCATATACGATAATTTTCAAGGTTTCAATTGAAAAACTTATCGGCATCTTTCAATACTATAATTAAATCTAACATTGCATATGCATGAAAAAGTTTGCAAGTAAATAAGGAATTGATTGATCAATAAATTTCATAAATAACTGCAAGTTGAATATCGATTGCCATATTTTTCATTTTATACTTTCATGCACATGTGATTTTCTATTAAAAAAACATAATAATTTTAATTTAATTATATTATAAAAAAAATTAATTTTCAAATTAGCTTTCACATGATAAAAATATTTTTTTAATAGTTATATTTAGCAAAGTACACATGTTTCAATGAAAAGTGTTTATATTAGCATTTATAATTGTTTCATTGATTTATATTGTTAATTTTCACAAATTTTCTTATGAAATATAAGTGATGTCATAAGATGAGTGTAAAGAAGGAATTTTTTTAAAGATGTATTTACATGAAATGAATTTTTTTAAGAATTACACTGCCAAATGTGTGAATAGTGCAGTCATTATACTGCTAGTTATTTTAAAATGTGTATTTTTATCAGAAATTAATAATAAAAAAATGCATGTTTTATTATTGTTTCAATTATTAATAAAAAATTTCTATTAATTACAAATAAGTGGAATTGCAAAATGTTCAATTTTAATCTATATATGATGAACATATGCATGCATGAAAGATATATATACAGATATACTTTTGAGAACACTGACTACTTTTGGGGCAATTTAGCAATTGTTAGCATATGCAACAAGAAGCTAATTTGCAAAAGCATGCATTTTTTAGTGATAGCAAAAATGATGCTCAATGATGAAAATAAAAATTAATGAAATCAATTAACCCACCTTTTTATGTCAAGCAAATAATAATAAATGCTTTGAAATGAAACCAAAAATGGCAAAACTTTGTTTTGTTCGATGAGTAAGAATTGCAATGAATTTGCAAAACAGAATTTGCTATTTTGAGGTATGCCGATTTATCTATTCATCTATTGATTTCCGTTTCAATTCTACTTTGGCCAATTGAATGCGTTTGGTTGCAAATTTTGCCATTCTGCCGTACAGCTCGCTCGTATCCTTTCGTTTTTGTCGCTTCTACCATCTCAACCGTCATGTAAGTGTACAAATTTTATTTGTTTTCTTTGTGCATTTTCACAAGTGCATGCAGATTTTAATTTTTTGCATTTTAAATCAGAAAATTTGTTTTTTTTCATATTTCAAAAGTATAATAATTCACTTGAATAATGCTTCGATGAATATTGAAATTTTTTGCTTCAATTGTAAACGGTGCAAACTGCGCAAATTTTATTTTGAAACAAAAAAAACGTAAAATATAATATTTTGTTTATAAAAATAATTACACAGGAAAACCGCAGCTAACAACAACAATCTTTACAAAAGAAATTCGCAAATACAGTATAATCATATGGAATAGTAATGCGTATTGCTGTTATTGAAATAATTTTCTTTTTTATATTCAATGACTTGTTTTTATTAATTTAATGAATATTATTTTTTTCAAAAAATCATCGTTTGCAAAGCCATAATTGCACAAGATTGAATAAAATAAATTAATGAGAAAAATATCAATAATTGTCTTCATTTGCACGTTCATCATGTTGCTGCCAACACAACAACAGACGAGTTGGAAGCTGAGATTGCTGTTGTATTGAAGTTTAGCAAAAATTGCTGCTTGACCGTGCTGTAATGAATGTTATTAATTTTTGCATTAAAATTTGCTTTTTTCCATTGACGTTTAATGTTTTTCTTTATTGGGCAAATTATTTATTGGCTATATAAATGGAAATTCAATTTTGAATATAAATTGCATTTCCAAGCACCATTTTCTTTCAATACAGCTTGTTCAGATGAAGTGGAGCTTTTGATTGCACACGTGAAACGTACAATGAAAATCTTCGAAGCAAAGCAAAAGAACAACAAAATTGTCTTTATCCTGGGCTATTTGGGCGTGTGCTTGATTTCAATCTGCGAGTCAGCTTTGCGTCAAAATGTGCTCGGCGGTATAGGATATTATGAGACGGAAGTGGTGTGCAGAGAAACTTGCATTGGCGACCACGACGAAGGCTGCGTGCGGCTATATTTGAACCGATGGAACTGCCGGTGTCAAGCCAACTATTACAGCAATGCAGAATTGTGCTACCAAGATTGCGGATACAACGCATACTGGAATGTCTTCATTTACGGCGAATGCATACAAACTCCCAGTCAATACGGCGGAGCGTGTACAACTTTCTGCATACACAGGGCCCAAGGATGGACCATATTTTTCGTCATAGTAATCTTCATAGCCGGTAATGAGAATGTTGATTAATTTTATATTGGAAAAAAAAAATTTTTTTTGTTGCTCTTTTTCATTCTAGCCGTAATAGTTATTATAATGGTCTTACCATTGTGCTATTGGAATCATCGCACTTATCGAATGATGAAGAAATCCATAGTCAGTTCAATGTTAGCCGCAGCAAATATGCAAGGGAAAACGGCCATCTTACCCGCCTAGCAAATATATGTGCAATTTGTTTTTTTTTCTGTTCATATTCCTCACTTGATTATTTACGTGTAAATTTGAAAAAAAAGAACAACTGCAACTTCTACCGTATACCCACCACCACATGAGGAAAAGAAAAAATTTTCTCTTTCTTACCATTCGCTATATTTTGTACAAAAATATAAAGTTGTGAAGTGAAAGTAATAATGTATTATTAATATTTTCAACAGAAAAAACTCACTAATACATGCGCGAACGTTACTTTGAAAAAAACGGTATGTAATTCAGTTTATTGTTCAACAAAATTCAGTAGCATACTTTTTTTTAAAACAGCTTTTCATTCAATTTAACAAAAACAAAATTGCTGTTCAGTAACTTGAAAAAATTTGAACATATCGAAACAATTTAACATCAACTCTGTAGAAGACTGGCAAGTTGATAAATTGTAAGTAAATTGTCAATGTATATGCGGCTAGTGATGAGTGTGAATAAATTTCTTGAAAAAAAAAACAATTGGAAAAAGTGAATAGCTCCACATGTCTATTCACAACCAGGCTATTTCATCAACGTCGCAATTGCATTCTCCACTTTCCAACCATTGTTCAATATGGGCAGAAAGTAAAATATTTTGCAACCGTCGACGAGCTTGCAACGTGCCATAGGCGCTGATCATAAAACGATCATCGCGATCACTTTCAATGTTGACACTGAAAATAAAATATTCACATACATGTACAACATACATACATGTATAATAATTTTCTTTCTCAATTTAAGAAAAAAAAACTTTTTTTTTCGCATCATCACATCGTACAAAAAAACTATACGATGGACAATCGATGTACGATTGGAAATATCACAAAGCGAGACAATGCACAGAGAGTCTCATTTCCACCACACGCAAAATGAAAAAAAATATATATAATAATAAATTGTAAAAAAAATGGAAAAAAAATTTCTATAAAAAAAGCAATAAATACGCGATTAAAATAAAAGATGAAGAATAAAATTTAAAAAAAAATATGCTTTCCACTTAATAATTACCTGCGAAAAGCAACATCTTCACATTCGGACCATTTTTTCAACATGTCAACAATTGCACCGAATTTCAAACAAGCCAAAGTTTCGCGCGACAAATTTAACATCATTGGTTCCATTTCGCGTACGTCGGAAAGTAATATGTCGGTTTCTTCGTTAATACCGTCGCCTGGAAATAGACCTCGAAAATTTCCACTGACAGCCATACCGTGATATTGTTTGAAAGCTGACCGGTAGAGAATGTTCGCTTCGGAACTTTTGGAAAATTGTTGACCGTGCGGTGAAAAATCGAATCGTCGATTGACGCAATGTTCCAAAAATTTCAAAAGAACCCTGGCACAGTAGTGGTCCGAAATGGCACCATTCGACCGGATATTCGTATCGTTCAATTCCAACAATGCCATTTCATTTTCGATGGATTTTTCGAAAAAAGCGACAAAATCGACGAACAATTGGCCGACAACGTTCACAACTTCCGCACTTCCTCCACTTTTGACAAACATTCCAACACTGTCGCACCAGTTGAACAACGTGTACAATATTCGTTGGACATTTTCGAAATGTTGTCGATTTTCGCGGTTCACTTTCGAATTTTCAAGTATCCGGTCGATAATTTCCATCAATTGTTCATTGTTCATCCGTTGGATTTGGATAAAATTTTGCAAATTCACTACAACCGGATCAATTCGTTCCGATGGACAATTTTTCAATTTCAAATCGAGCAACACTTCCCAAACAAGCCAAGGAAAACTCAAAGCGGTACGATTCGAAATTTCCGCGTCCCTGTAAGCGACCGAATACCAAGCCGAAGCGGCCGCTTGAACTTCGGTATAATTCGCCAGTTGTTCTTTGCTGACAACGGACGAAAATTGACTGACGAAAAGTTTCTTGTATTTTTTTTGAAGCATACCCAGACGAACTTTCAAAACTTTTTCCGTATTATAATAACTGAAATCGTCCCGTTCACCGTCGGACAGTCGACTGTGCATTTTTGTTATTTTGCCAGTTATAAGTTGAAATTCATTTTCAATTCCATATTCGTCGAGCAACGAATGCAATTCGCTCTTGTACCGTTGGAAAATCGCTCTCGCTTTCTCTTCGAAATTTTTCGCTTCCGCTATTTTCAAATGGGGATCACTTTTACCGGTTGTCACTTTTCTCGCCAAACTCAATTCAGCGATCGAATTCAACATGTACACTTTCCGATACAAACTACCCAACAACCATTTGCTCCTGTACAACGAATTGTAACATTTCGGAATATAATCTGGATATTTCAATGGAATTTCATCATTTTCCAATTTCGGTGGTGTTACGCCACTTTTGGGAAAATCCACCGCCATGGAGTGTTTTCTTGCAATACAATTCGATACGTCGTCGAAAATTCCATACGAATCCGAAGCGACCAGATGAGCTATGGCGATTCGGCCAATCGAATCCGAACAGATGTAATGCAAAAAAAAGTCGACCATTTTGTCCGAAGTTATGTCGCCGTCGATTTCCGACGAAATTACTTTCTCGTAAAGCATTGCCGGATAATTGTTGCAGAACATCAATTCTTCATCCCAAATCACCGCATATTCGTCACCGTCCAAATCCGACCCAGCCATCTGATCGGTTACCGGGCGGTAGCCGATTTTCGGAAATACGATCACATCGTTCAAATAGTGGTAAATTTCCAAATCGACAGCAGTCAAAATGCGAACATCACCAGGAACCACGGAAGGGCTTTTCGTCACCATCACTTTACCAGTAATGACACGCTTGTCTTCACCTGGACGTAATATATTGGCGGAACATTGAATAAAAACCTCGAAAATAAAAAAAAATACAAAAATATATGTATAGTAGTGTTGATAATTTTTTTTTCCAACTAATAATTAAAAAAAGTGATGGACTTACTTGACCAGGATGGAGCAGACCCAGTTCATCCATCACGCCGTACATGGTTCGGCCGAGTGATGGGTCAATTTCGATTTTCATTCGGAACAATTTTTCTTTGACTTTGAATTTATAACATGCCAAGAGCATGTTACGAAAAAATGGTTCTTCGGTGAAACGGAATCCAGCGTCGGCTAATTTTTCGAAATTCATTTCCGAATGCATAGTGGCCGACAGTACAGATTTCGCTTGATCTTCAAACAGCAACATTTGGGACAGTTCGCAGATTTGCTGATCGAGCAGTTGCATGATACGGTTCTGAACACGGCCGTTCACCGGGACCCCCTCTTTGAAAGCGACCTGGTCCAAAATCATAATCAACGGTCGGTTGAGATTCACTTCGCACGGTTGGCTGTGTTTGACAATTTCCAGAGTGTGCGCACCTTCGGTGTGAAATTTGTGCATGCTCTGCCTGAAGACCATCTTCACGTCGCCGTCCAAGCGCGGATCGACGCACAGCATCCCTTTGAAGCCGGCGTAGCGAATTTGAAAAGCGCTCGGCACTGGCCAAAGTTCGAGTCTTTCTGCAACTTCTTCCGCCAGCTTGGTGGACATTCGACCAATACCGTCGCTGAAGCAAAATTTCGAATCGCTACTTTGAATGTCAGTTTCGATCAAAACTTCCTTGCTGTCCGGATTGAACGGTATGGCCGTGATGGCGAAAGCTTGTGTAAAACACTGGCCCATTCGGGACATCAACTTGGGCACGCTTCGAATTGACGAAAAATCGCCCATCCAACGCCGAATCTCTTCAACGTTCACTTGTTCGGTGCTGGCGTAAAAGTAGCATCCGTGATCGCGAAGCTGCGAATTGGACCAGCCCAAAAATTGGTACAATCTGGGACCAATTGCCAAACCTTTCATCATCACCGTGGTGACAATTTGCTTCAACGACGTCAAGCTGAATTTCGAAGCGGGAATACGTGTGCCGCCTTCGTCGCGAAAAATCACCCTCAACGCCAAATCCGAGCCGAATTGTCTCAATATCCGATTGCTCATCATTTTGTCCGGCACTGACAACAGTACTCGTGTCGGCGTGATGACCACCTTCCTGACCGACACGTACGGTGCAGCGAGGTCCAGTTCAATGGAATAATCATTATCTGTCAAGCTGCACTGTTTGTCGTAAACTTGCCGAAATCGTTGGCGCACGTTCACAATAAGCTGACTGTTGTTGTCGATGATGCACAACAATTGGATGAACGCCACCTCGGTGGAACGGAGATTTTCTGTCAGGCAGCGACTAACTTCGTCGAAAAAGTGATTGGTCAACTGGTAAACAATGCTGTGGTGTCGCGAGCCCAAAGCCAGCCAATAATACTGACACCAAAATGGCCAATCGCCGATTTCCCGTTTGGCGAAATCTTCTCGCACCAAATTATCGACGCTGATCGTCTGCACGGCACCGAAAAAAATTTTCGCATTCCAACAACGCTTTTTCATTCGAAGCAAAAATTTCCAAAAAAATTTCTTGAACGCAATACATTTGGTAACACTTTTCGTCATCTTTATCACTTTGCATTTTCCAAAATTTTCCATATCGCAGCTGAAAAATTTGTTCAGCCGAACCAAACGTCTTTGCTGATTTTTCTGCTCACCGCCTCCATCCGGACCGAATAAGAACGGCGGATGACAAAGCGTGAAATATACGTCCGCTTTTCCGTCGTTGAAATCCACCTGAATCGCCGACACCGAGTCATACAGTATCAGCAGCTTCATAGAGCAGTTTTTGGAAAATTTTCTGAAAATCGTAATGCTAAAGCAGCGTCGGTCGTGTTCGAAGATCGCTTTCGCTGTCCAACTGCCGCTGAGGTCGACAACACAGTGCTCGGTGAAGATGCCGAAATTGAGCATGAAACCGAAAGACACCTTGCCCTGCAGATTGTATCTGTGCAATGGAATCAGTTGGAACGGAAACGTCGCATCTTGGATCAATTCGAGCAACGGCTGTTCGTGCAAATTGCCCCTTATGGTCGAACACCATCTTTTGATAATTTCACTCACGGACTCGTGATATTGTTCCACATCCTCCCAATCTGAAGAAATTGACGTGTGAAATTTTTCCGTGAATAAGTCGGGATTCTCTTGCGTCAAACAAGGTCGAATGCTGAAATGAAGCGAAAGCGGTTCGCAGACGCTTGAAACGAAATTTTTCACTTTGTCAAATAATCCACCATTGCCACTAACCTCTTTTGCAATGTACACAGAAGCGTGAAATTCTTCGAAACAATCACCCACATCCGACATTTTGTCACCAAACTAACGCACCAAAAAAACAAAACTACAAATAATATACTTTATACCGTACAACACTTGAGATTGTCAAGTTGAAATAACTGTACAATTTACGCTGCCTCGTGATTATTTTCTAATAAAATTTATTTTTATATTTTTGTTTTTTTATATTTAATATATTTCAAATTTTTATTGAAATTTCAATTTTTTGCGAAATCAACAATCCACATTTTACTTGATTTTTATTACTTTAATAAATTTTTAATATTAAAAATTTAATCATTTTAAATACCATTAACTTTTATTTTACTGATATTTTTAAAAATAAAATTTTAAACAAATTTTATGAATATTGTACATTTGTATAATTAATATTACGGGATATTCTACTAAGTAATGCAATCGTAGTCGGTGTTTAAAAAATTGACAAATTTTTGTTATGAAAGCTTAAAAAGTAACAATAAATTTTCCATTAATAAATGTGCTTTATTTTACTTCGTGTAGAGCGCAGTCAAAATATTTCATTTAACAATGATGACCGTAATTTTATAGTAAATCTTGATTTCCGTGTTTTGTAAATTGTTGCCTTAGTTTCTTGAAAATTTTTTAATTTGGTTGATTTTAACATGTAATTTTTAAAATTAAATTGTAATATTTGATTTATTTTATTATATATAAGAAAGAATCGCTTTTTGTTAAATTTTAAATTTTTGAAGTTTTCACTGCGAATCAGAACGGACTGTCTGTCATCAAGTTTCTAACATTGTGAAGTTTAGAATAAAAGTGCAACGCTACGTGATGATAAGTGCTTGTTTGATGATAATTTTTTATCCAATAGTTTATGAATTAAATATTGTTTTTCGTGACTTGTTAATTTTAAAAATAGTGACAGCCGTTAGTGTTTTCATTAAATTTACTTTCCGCATTGATTATTGGTAAATATTAGTGAAAAAGTTGAAATTTTCATTTTTTCAGGTCGAAATAATGGCGAGTGAAAGTAAAGAATCAAAAAGCGCAGCTTTTAACCCAGAAGATAAAGCTTCGTATTTATTCGCAAACAATCCCGGGCCAATTGAAGAAGTACACAAAAAGTGTAAAGGTGATGAAACTTTCAATGAGATAAATTTATTTTCTGATTATTTTAATTTTTCTGACAAAAGTGCTTTATACGGTTAAATCTGAATGACTTGTGTACTTAAAAAAAGTAGTTGCGTAAATTTTTTTTCGATTCTTCTTTTGTTCTTCGATTTTGGAAACTTTTAGTTTTGTTCATTTTAACATTATATATATACATTTCAGTTTTCAGTTGTCTTTTTTATTATTTTACAAAATTATTATTTTATTTCATTGTAGATATCTTTCCGGTAATATTTGACGGTGCAAAATTGCATCTTCAAAAATCGTTGAGTAATCATTTTTCTGTCGGCCACTCGTGGAACATGTCACCAGTCAACAACGGCTATCACTTCTGTGCCACCTACGTTGGAAAGAAGCAGATGGGTCCTCAAGAGGTTTATTTTTGTGGACAATTGAAAGTTTCCTTAATAATAAGCTTTTTCGTGATTAATTTCAGGCTTATCCAGTTTTGTTAGGTGATACCGATGCGTCGGGAAATGTGACTGCTCGGCTCATGCATCATCTAACTGATAGATTGCGATTAACGCTCGCTAGTCAGGTAACTGATGTGATCTCATTGATCATGATAAATTTAATTATTAATTAAAAAAATTTTTTTTATTTACTCAATCAGTTTGTTGTTGTTTAGTTGATGAACGGAAGATTGTTGTTTGGTCAATGCACTGCTGAATGGCGTGGGAAAGTCTCTACTTCTGCGTTCACTCTGGCAAACACCGATCTCGTCAACGATTCTGGCGTGATGGCTGCCTCTTATTTTCGTCGAGTGCATCCCCGTGTGGATGTAGGCGTCGAATTGCTATATCAGTATGGAAAAAATATTCCTGGTGGTCAAAATACTTTGCTAAATTACGCTGCCAGATATTCAGGTAAGCAGTATATTTTTGCATTCAATGATAATTGAAATTATTTTTTAAATTGCCTTGATTAATTGAAAATTTATTTTCCATATAATGCATGTTTTTTCTGCATGAACCGAGTCAGTCGAGAAAACAATATTAATAGTGTTTTTCTTTAAAAAGAAACAATCGAAAAAAAATTGTTCATGTAAATGAAGATAACTGTGATAATTTTTTGTTTTTTTTTATTTAGGAAATCAATTTACACTGGGCAGCACATTTGGCAGCAACGCATTTCATTTGTCTTGTCACGTTAAAAAGCGAGAAAATCTGCAATTCGGCGTTGAATGGGAAACCAACTTTCGTACTAGAGAAAGTACCGCATCGTTAGGTTATCAGATAGATTTGCCCAAAGCGAATGTTGTATTTCGAGGTATAAATTATATATTTATTTATTTTCATTTTTTATGGGCTATTCGTGGTAAAATTTCAGGTATAGTGGATTCCAATTTCAATGTTGGCGCGATTCTTGAAAAGAAGCTGACTCCACTACCTTTTACTTTCGCATTGAGTGGCTTCACGAATTTTGCCAAAGATGTGTCGCGATTTGGAATCGGGCTGATTATAGGTTGATTCGCTTTGTTGAGAAAGAATAAATGGATAGCTTTGTTTAAACAGTGTTTGTCACAAGTTATCTGTAATAATTATAATACGAATAATAATATGCCAGATAATTGGATAACATATGAATAAATAAATAAATCTATATATATGTACACGTAAATTTTAACATAATATTATTTTAATTAGAAAATTTCAGTTACACTTTGTTGAAGTAATATTAATTTTCTTGGCATATTTTCAATGTTAAACTACGATTATTTCTTTAATGAGTTGAATTAAAAATTCTCAAGTGATTTTGAATTAAGTTAAGTCAGTTTTGATGAAACAATAATAATAAAAACAAAAAAACTCAATCTTCAAATTTTATGCACATTTATTCTTTATATTACTGCATCTAAAGAAAAAAAATTCATTTCATTTCAATATCAAATGTGGCTGTGTCGAATAAAATGCTCGGCTAAAGCAATACATGCATGCCGGCATTGTTGAATAGCAGTTTCAGAAATGTCTCAATGTCAAACTGACATTTTGTGTAATTCAAAATTGGGCAAATTGTCTGAAACAAATTCTCTTTTCTATCTGCTTGTAGCATAACAATTGCCAGTTGAATGACTTAACTAATCGACATTTTTATTCATGATAAAATCCCATAACACAGAAATTTTTTTCTCCTGATATTTTATTTAAACAAACAATATTCACATCTGTTTCATTTAAACAATAATTTATTGTGTTTGGGAAGTGATTATTCTGTACAAAACACATTCGAGTTATAGTTATCAATCAGATAAAGAAAAAAATATGGCGAACACACTGAAGAATTAATAGTACATGAGCATCAAATAATCTCTTTTGTAGAGCAATAAATGAGGTGTATTGCGGTTGGCAGTTGGTGGCGTGGAGCGAGTGAGTGATGACAGAGGTGCAGTGTGTTCGTTTGCCGGTGCATCTGGTGACTATTTATGTTAGCTGATAGAATTAAAGCTTAAGTTTGCTGTGAATCATTGCGGTGACCGACTTGCCTCAGAAGCCTTGTCAGCAGGGTGCCATATCTTAGCTGATACTGTTGCCCAGAAGAATTCAATCTTGGAGACGACCTGAAATGTTGATTCTAGAAGATGAAGGATTCAGAGTGTAGTTTCAGTTTTCTCTGCAGAGCAGCATCCGTCAACTGACTAGGTCGGCGCGACGCAGTATTTGCTTAGTAAAAAAATTTATCAACTTCTGTATGGGCAAGTTGATTTCCAAACAGAAATGTTCAAAAAATTACAGGAAATTTCGCTCAAAATCTATGGAGAGCGAAAGTCGATAATTGTTTGGGTGATTTTGCGTCCAGCTTGAATGACCTCAGGTCTGCTTCTGCGGTAGATGAAGAAATTTTTTTGCAATAATTGCTGGAAGGCGTCAACAAGCCGCTTCGTACACTAACTCTCTCTGAGAAGAAGGAGCTGTCGTCAGCTTGGCTGAACTGTTTGAGCGCAGGCTGTCAAAAGATCAGGAACAAGTGTACTGGTTGTTACTTTACTGGGTATTAGCTGCGGTGGGAAAAGTGACTATGCCTTCCTTCAGGGGTACTATTTGTCAATAGATCTGATGAAATCAGAAATAGATGCACACAGGCGGCTCTGTCCAACAGAGACCTATTGCAAAGCAATAAAACCCTGCCAATGACAATGAATCAGGGGGTCAGCATCATTTTGCATCGTTAACATTATAAGAGGAATTCTCAGATGTAATATGACCACTTCCGAAGAAAACTTAGAAAACTTTAAATCTTAAAACATGTTTTCATTTACAATAAAAAGCTATTTTAGAATAATTTTGTTTAGAAATTGTAAAAAATTTGAAAGCTCGCTCTAATATTGGTCTCCTGAACTATTTGCATTTTACACAACAGTGATCGCCTTTCACATTAAGAGAACGTATTATGCCGAATATATTTTGAAGTGATTGAAGCAGAATAAAAAAGAGAAATATGCATTTTCACGTTTTTTTTGGCAAAATGATTGTACAGTGAATTTTCAATTCAAACTTGAAGATCATCTTTTGTGTGTTACCGTGGATGTTGATATTCGAAAAATAGTGATGTTGTTTTGATGCTTTAATTCTCAAACTATGCGATTAAAAGTTAATTTCAGATTTGAGTCCGTTTTCGAAATCAAGTGTCAATCATGTGAAACCGAGCGCACTTGGACTGTAGGAAACTCAGGATATGGACACCGAACCAATAGCTGAAACCAGATACTGCACGAAAATATGCCTACGTTAGCGTTTGGCAACCAAATTGTTTTTTTGTACATTTCTTCGATTCAGTTGGTTAGTTTAGCTACCCAAAACGAGGTCAAAAGTTTATTATTTGCAAGATTGAACAGCAAGCATACCAAACGATAGAATTACCATTATGTGAACGGTTACTTTCACTACCCATTTGATATTGGCGTGATGCCAAGATTTTTCTTATATATGTAAACTTGAGGAAAACACCAGCATTCTTATTATGTTTATTGTTTGTGACGATTACAATGACAGCTGAGCTCCTATCGTTGTTCAGCGTTTAGTTGCACTCAAGGTGTGTGTGTCTATTTGCTCATCGTTTTACTTGATAGCCATAATTATTTGGAGGTTTGGTACTACTCGGTCCCGCTTTTCTCTCATTGGTCATTACCCACGCTATTTTATTGGACCGTCAAATCTTAATCACAACTGAAGAGTTTGAATCAATGAGCAATTAGACAAAAAAAACCAATACAACAAAGATTTCACTGAGCAATTAGACAAAAAAAACCAATACGACAAAGACTTCACGGCCAAATAAAATGAAAACCAATACAACAAAGATTTGACGGTCTAATAAAACAGCGTGGGCAAAGACCAATGAGAGAAAAGCGGGACCGAGTAAAACCACCCCTTATTTGGATAAGGCTAATACCGACTTTGATCTGTCTACAATAGAAATCGATTGATCAATGATACGGGCAATTTTACCGAATGTTGAATTGGTGTGAGGACTAAGTCAAAATCTACGGACCTGATTGTCTGTAATTGCAAGTGCAGAATAACTTTACTACAATTACTTCAATATACGTGATCTTGGTACCATGCAGCGCTCTATTTGTAAAACTGCAAATACGGTATTTGTTTCTGGCAACTGTCCAATTATACTGCTGGTACATCCTGATGATTGTAGAAAATAATCAAAATGCACTTTAAAAAATCACAAATTAATTATTTAAATTTAAAAATTAGTGCTGTTTGATGCGGGTACTTCATAATCACAAATTTCTATCTGAAATGTTTGTTTGGGTATTTAATATTAGTATGTATGCAATTAACTATGAGTCGAATCAATAAGAAAATTCCACCCCACACGCTACGAGTTTATATATCAAATGAAATTCAATTATTCTTACTGCAACATAAACATAAATACAATGCAGAAATTGATAAAATGATATACAGCAAATGTAAAAATGTAATGAGATGTGACAAATTATGCACCAGAATTTAGGTAATATTTAACAAAGTTATCAGCGATAAGGATTGTTTAAATAAAATGTACTTTTCAGAAGAAAAATCTATAATAATTAAAGTGTTACTGAATTCTGAATACTAAAGTGTTCTGTTAGAAATAAAAATATTATAAAGTAAATTCATCATTACTATACCCCAGAGTGATGTGCTTGAAGAAATGAACAATATATATTCCTTGCTGAATCGAAGCGCAGCTTAATATTGTCAACAGTTGCTACTGCCCATCGGTGATGACTTTATTGATAAGTGAGAAATACATATATATTAGCTAAATGCTTCATAAACGTATTGAAACTGTGAGCAGAATATTGTTAATCACGTCAAACAAGTATTGCAATTAAATGAAACGCATAATATTTTTTACCACAAAATAATGAAATTCATTTAGATTAAAAACGGTGAGTAAATGCAAAATAACATTCAACATGGAAAACTTTATTAGTGCATCTAAGAAATTCATTTATATGAGTAAATGTCGTTCAGTAAGAAAACTGAAAAAGTAAGTAGTTCTAAATGTTAGTTCTAAGTAAGTTCTCAGTATACAATACTTTTATTTTAATCAGTAAAAAGAATCAGGATATAGAAACAACTAATAGAGAATTTCAAAATTAAGGCAAGTGGAATTTTAAAATTATGAAATAATTGTTAATTTAATTAATTTAATATTGAATATTATTAATACATTTATTAATATATAAATTAAAAAACAAAATATTATTCATTAAATTATTTAAATTAATTTTGATTTTAAAAGAAATGCTTCTTAAATGATGATTAGTTATTCAAAAAGTAGAGTAAAGCTTCTGACCACGCAAGCAAGTAGCCATCTTTTATATTTGTGCACAGAAGTGCAAGTTGTGATAGGGAAAATAATATTCTGTAATTAAATTAAATTAAATTAAATTAAATTAAATTAAATAGATTCAATATTACATGTGTGTATGAAATTATTATCCACTAGAATGATTAACAATGACTTCATTTTGAAATGATTGTTATGAACTTTCTCACCAATATTAGCTGCAGTTTGACTATGCATTAGCAGTGTTATTCTTATTTCAAGTGTGCAATGTCATATAGCTGTTACAAGTTCTGATTATAAAATAAGAGATGGTTTATGAGTGTATAGGCAATGGATCGAAGACAAAAAGGGCGGAAATCATATGGCACACCAAATGTGTTGAATCAATGCATCAAAATTACAAACAGAAAGTACAAAAAGAAGCAAAACAAGCAGCGGGAGATGCAGATGAAATGTAAAATAGAAGTAACGGCAGAGTGAAGGCCAATACTACCGTTCACTTAGAACTATGAAGGAGGAGGTAAAGTTTGCATTGCATAATAAAGCTTAACAAAATTCTTATTATTACCATGGCTAGGAAGCACTTGTCACAGCCAGCGTGGGCAGTCAGACACGAAAAGCATGCAGAGGACTAAGTTAAAAGAAATAACCACGCCTAGGACATTACACAATTTATACTTTTAATAAGTTCATACCTCAAAAAAGTTAAAAAGTTACTTCTGCATGCTATAATTTCATTCCATTTAATAATCCGTTTAAGCAAAGAAGTAAGGCTTATTTTCATTGTTTATTGCTATTTTCTAAATAATGACGTTGATGATGATGAAGCTCTAATTGACAATGAAATAAATTATCGCATCTAATTTGTAACAAAATACACGAAACGTTACCTTTTAAATCAATTTTTAAATTTATTAAACGTTGAATGTAACTTACCGATTGTTTTTGATGAAGCAAAATTAGAATGCAACTGATAGTTATAAACAGTTGCCAAACATATATAAATTGCTTCTCTCAGATCAATAAAATATTAAATAAAATAAAAAGTAAAATGCTTTTAAAGTTTAATATATATGCACAAATATACACATATACATATTAATTGTTAAATGCCGCATTAAACAGGAAAATCTATTAAATATTAATAAATTCACTTGTTGCATTTAAATCTGATATATTTTTTACTTTATTATAACAGCTTGATTTAGCAATAGTGTAAAAATAAATAATCTACTTCAACATTAATGATATTAAAATTATAGATAGAAATATAACATTTTGAAATTTCTAACTGTTTTACTTTTAGTTATTTATGACAATTGTTTCTGCGCAATACATTCTCTGCCCATTCTCAAGTGCTGTTATCCTAATAAATGGAACAAATGTTATATATGTCTTTATTCTTATAAAGAACAATAATAATTGAAATTGCAAGTGTGCAATTTTAATTACTTTATATTATTATTACAGTAAGCCTCTGATGGATTGTTGGCGCTATGTACGTTTTTGGATTTTTCAGGTGGAATTCACCCTACATCAGAAAAAAAGTGCAAAACATGTGACTGCTTATAAAAGTTGATTCAGTAGATAGTACTAAGTCTGTTTATATATTTTAATCAAAAAATGATTAATTTTAATAATTTTTAAGCCTTTCCACGGCTAAAAATGCAACAAAATTAAGGTTGAAAAATTATTTTTGATTTTTTTCACCTGTCAGACTAATTTTTGTAATATTTCCCAAACAAATGATAGTTTTCACTGCATGACGCTAAATTTCAATTCCTTACTTGCCGAAAAATTCAACAAAATTGACGTTGTAAATCTGCCGATCCAGGTTTGTTTGGACATGCCAGGCTGATCAAAGCAATTTTCACAAAAGAGGTAAAAGTGATCATTGCAACTTGGGGTTCTACATTTGCTGCACCAGATGCCGACTCTTTGATCTTTATACTGTCGCAAAAGCTGCACCTTTTTGGGATGGCTTTTTGATCGTTCATTGCAGCTGGCCGCTTTGCTGTCATCGCTGCTCCCACAGATTCAGTGGCTTTTCTTACTGTGTAAGGAAGCGCATGTAACGGGCTGGCAGTACGTCCACAAATGTCCACAAAAGATTTGCCACATTCGATCAGGAGAAGCTTTTAACGGTGCGACTTTCCGGATAGAGGTCCAGATAAGAGATGCAGTTCAACATATTGAACCAAAACAAATTTTAATGATTCATACTGAACTTCGGGTACGATGACCAAAAAAAGCAATGTGAAGTATAGCTTTCTTCTTCAACATCAGTTCATATGTGTATGTAAAAACCCATAGAAGTCTCACTAAAAGGTGCTCGTCTGAAGCCAAAAAATAGCTAAAAACCCCATTTTTGTTTTAAGAAATGTATAATAGCGTACTAAACTGCAAGCAATCATTTGTTTGGAAAATATTATAAAAATTAGTCTGGAAAATAAAAAAATCAAAAATTAACGATTTTCAACGCGAATTTCATTGCAATTTTGAACACGGAAAAGCTTAAAAATTATTGAAATTATTTTTTGATTCAAACGCATAATATTGACACAGTAGTAGTATCTATTGAAACAAATTTCATACAGATTCAACATTGTTGAGGGTTTTCACACGTGTTCTTCCGGTGTGGTGTGGATTTCATCCGAAGAATCCAAAAACGTACATTTGAACTTTACGATGTTCTACAGACTTAACAAAAGTCCTGAAACACCAAAGGGATTTTTTCAAAACATGATATAATGTGTCAAAAGAGGTATCACAAAGCTTCAAATCATAAAAATGAAAAATGACGGAATGCTGCACATACAAAGCATCCTGAAGTAGATTCTACCCCAAGAATCTATCAGAGGCAATAGCGTTGATAAAGGGAGGGCGCGACTTGGGCGGCCGCCTCCTTCCCCCTCCCCCGCATTGGGAAAAATTTTACGCAACTCTCACTATGTCTATCCCCTGGATCCCAAATAAATCTTCTGGATGCTACATCCGCCCCCCCGTATAAATTGGAAAATCAATGCCCCTGATCAAAGAGTTAATAATTAAAAAGTAAATTACATTAAAATTTCCTAATAAATAAAATTTCTTCTTTTACTGCTTATGAATTTTACTGCACCAAATTAGGACCAAAAAACTTAAATAAAGCAGTAATTATTTAATATTACATTCATATAAAATAAAGCTTTTAAAATAAATATATAAACCGAAGAATAGATGCAATCATACATAAACAGATCACGATCTCTGCTACTCTTCTGAATTGCTGTCACTTTAAATTATAATATGGTGTAATGTTTTAAATTTTTTGGAAGTTTCTAAAAGTATGAAACAAAAATTATTGAAGTGAATGATAATGATTAAGAAAATAATTGAGCGTATTTTATTTACCAGATATATTATGGAGACATTGGAATATCATGAAATAAATTTATTAATTGTAATTTTTATACAAATAAATAAGTATGAGAAAATTTGCATAATTTGTAATAAGTGCTTTTAAACGATAAAAGTGAAATTTTGAAAAACTGCCACGCAGTTGTGAAATTCAAAATTATTAATTAAAAAAAATAATTGTTGTAAGTCTTTGCTTTGAATAAGATATAGAAGGAAATAAATTGTTCACTTAGTAAATTTATTGATTCTGAAATTACTTATTGCAGGAGAAGTAAACAGTAAATCTGCAAACTTATTCTTTTTTATTTGTCCTGTTCGTTACGCAAGTGCTTTCAGATCACAAAGCTTTGATCAAGTATTCATGAAACTGCTGTCAGCGCTGGTCATTAACGCTTGCCCGTTGTTCAATTAATTAATTACTGGTTGAATAAATTTTCAAAACAAAGAAATTCTTCTAGCGGTGAAAATGTACAATTAACTTTTCTTGACTGTTTCAAATTTAAATTATCATATTTATTGATGCACTTTATTTTTTCAGACCAAACATATTTGCCTCATTGCTCTCCGCATCTCTGCTGCGTAAAAGTGTTGAATAGAAATTTATTTTCTTTTGCCAGCTCTGATGCTTAACACTACGGCAAATAAATCAGAACTTTCGTCATCTTCAGGAAATTCCACAAGCGTTTCACCGTTCATCATTATATTAGCATGCTTTTCATTCATTGCCACTGTTTCCAATTTAACGTTGATGTATCTCATATTGAAGAGAAAAAGACCAAATAAGTTGGAAAAAATTTCTTTTGGTAAGACTTTGAACAAAATTAATGTTTCGGTTAATTTTAACAACTGTCATTGTCAATCTATCCAAAAGTTAAACTACTAGTAAGGGGCAAGTAAAAAATTCGTTGAAGTATTACAACAAATTTTACCGTTTTTCAAGTAAATTCTATTATTTAAGTAAAATATGCTTAAGATTCGATATTGCAAAACGCCAATTAAAATGTTGATAAAAGGCGCTGTTCTTCTACATACAGTTTGAAGTTGAAGCAATATTTAAAATTTTCCCTGTGTGTAACGTCTGAATAGTCATACTGTATTTCATATGATTTAAAATTATGATATGATAAGTTAATTGATACTGCATTTCTTGATATTTTTGATAAAAACTCACTCATCCGTTTGAGACACACATTTGATAAACATTTACATATCTGTTTGAATAATATATTAAACGGTTCTGTTCAATTGTTGTGTAATATATTTAACTTGTAACTGGAAGCATAAAATTTATGAATATATCGATTAAGTTAATTTTATTGGCGCATGAAATTTTTCAAATGGAATATAATTTTCTTTTTGTACACAGTTAATTGTACTTTGTAATTTTACGCAATTTGGATTCGGTTAATAATCGAACCATTTGAATGGAAAATGAATTGACTTTAACATTTACTATTTAGAGCAATTATTCGATATCCTCTGTACACTTTGTATTCACTTGACTTTAAACGGTGAACATCAGTTTTAATTTGTGCGATCAATTAAATTAATGCTTAACTTCAATCAGTTAAATAAAGCAGAGCTTGCATAAATGAAAGCCTGCGAATTTATCCATTTTAAATTCCTGTTTCAAATTGTCGAATTTTTTCAAATGACTGTCATTATTCGAATTGCTTTTAATTATACTGCTATATTTAAATTGTAATTTTCCATTATCTTAAGCATTGTGTGGGAAATTTATTCGTAAAAAATAATTGTTTTCCTAATTGCAACAGTTGCAAGAACGTAATTAGCTTTCGTATTCTTTTTTTTTATAAATTATTGCATTATTAAATTTTTTTTGTTTTGTATTTCCTTTATTAATATAAATAGTTGATGATAGTTTGCAATGCAAAATTTCTACTGCATTATTTAGAAATCGATAGATAAAATTTTAAATTCTTTTCAGATTGTAAGTTCAATTTAATTACTGTTCTTTGTTTTAAAAAATTAAAAATAAATATCTATAATATTTCAGCTTATGCTTCAGCCGTTGTTTTGCTATCGCTTGCTTACATTGCGACATTTGGAAGAAGGTTAATAGTGAACTGTACGTTGATGAATTTCACCTCACCTCCGCAATGTCTGCTCCTTCAACCGCAGTTGATCATTTATCCACTGGCTGATCAACTGATATCATGTATAGCTGCCCTTTCCAGTGTGGACTGCTTTATGACAGTGTGTTGCAAATTTTCACATTTCAAAATTCACAACAAAAATGTGAATCGTTTCATAATAATAGTTTATGCCATTGGAATTGCTCAAATGGTTCTATTTATGGGAATTATTTTCAGCAGGGCAGACAATGTCATCTCGGCTTGCTGTTTTGTCAGTGATGTAATGGGACCGAAATATTTCATTTCTTATTACATTTATTCTTTCATTATAAGCTGTTTCAACGTTTCTTTGTTGATCATTACTGTGGCCGATTTGGGACGCAATAGGAAAATTTTAAGCGAACAAGTCAAAATGGTACAGGCACGTCGAAGGGCGACGGTGCTGAAGCACACCAGCATTTTGGTCACTTTGACATTCTTCTCTTTGACCATTCCACAAATTGCCAGCTTCCTTATTTATTTCAAACCACTCCTAGGCGGTGCACTCAGTTATGCGTGGCTTCCGGCAATACTCAGCAATGCACTGTATCCCACGCTTCGAATATACAAAAGCAAAGAATTGAAAGCCACTGCCAAAGAAACGTTCTGTTGTAAGACAGAAAATCTTCAGACAGCACAATCCGCTTCGGTCTTTAACAAATTCACCGACACTACAATGTAAATGATGATATTTTGCTTCTTTTCGATTTGGAAACATTCAAATAACCTTGCTTGAAAAAATTAATTTATTCCAACCATGCATAATAGAACACTGAGAACATGAATCATAAGAAATCGTTTCATCAAGGGTAGAACTGCTTCCCCAACAAACTCCGCCTCCCTTTTTGCAACTCAATTTCGTTGGTTGTCGCTTTTATACATTCTATTTGTCAAATATTGGTTTCTTATCAATGATAAGTTTTCTGAATAAATTTAAAGCTTTCTAATAGATGCATTTTTTTAAAATTATATAGTTTTTAATTGTACTTATTTATTGAAATTTCATCACAATTCAATAAAATATTGCATTTATATATGAATAGGAAAAATATCCATACATGTGTATATATTTAGTTTTAAGGAATGAAAGTAGAGTTACTATAACTTTAAGTAACAGCACGATTTGAGTAAAGTGACTTTTTCTGTTGAAATGAAAAATCCACACTGGGGAACAAAAATAGCTGTTCATCTGGCTTTGTATGGAAGTGCAATGTTGTTTTGCTACTTTATGTTTGTCGGTAAAATTGATGTCTCAGTTGACAAACTTACCCTATATTAAATTATAATTTCCATGCAATGAAAACTTAATACACATTGTGAGTCATGGTAATAGGTTACAGAAATATGAACAAATTCAAGCACAAAAAATAAAAAGGGGTTATTATTAGTTGTTCTTTTTAAGATTCTTGAGTAAAGCGGTTCATTTAAAAACAGTTATAAAATTAAAAAGAAATAGCTTGCTTGCTTTTGTTGAATTCCAGTGAAATTGTTTCCTGATAGTTTACAGCTACAAAATTACAAGTGCGCTTATTCACAGGTTTTCCATAACACACAAACAAAAATCACAATAACAGAAATGCAAATAAACGTCTAGTCTATTTAATTTTTCATTGAGGATGCATTTTGAATCCTATATTAAAAAACTGAATAATAATTCCTAATAATCATACATTTTATACAATAATTTGTTCCTTGAAGAAATTAATGTTTACTTTCATAGTTGCAGTTATTAACTTAATAAGCATTTACTTGTTTACTGTATTATAATTTTCGTTGGTATCTTAATGTTGAATGCAAATTCTTGTCGATAGTCATGAACATGAAACAGTGACATGAAGTGAAGTCAAGCTATTGTTGAGATACGAGACAATATTTTATTTACTTTTCGTTAAACAATGTATTGCATATCATCTTCCAGTTTCACTTTCAGTTAATAGCTGTACTAAAAGTTGCAAGCCACTGTTCATTCAATTTTAATTCATGACTGTTTCATTGTCTCAAAGTAAAAGCTAGCTTGTATTTTGCAATTATAAGCTTAAAAACAAAGTTTTCTTCCCTTTACAATGCTGCGTATATTTCATCATTTGGCTACATTCTATTGGTCAAGCATAATAAACTTGTTTTGCCTTAAACTTTGCTTTGCTCTGTTTCAGGAAAGTAAAACTGAAAAATTATATGCAATAAATTTTCTAATCAAAAGTAACATATTGTCCAGTATTATAACAACTGCTTTGTTTATTCGCTTTTCTATCCATTTTGAAAATGAACGTGAATGTGGATCCCATTAATCACAATTGAATTTAGCATTGATCAACTAATAAATTTTTCAAACTTTTGAGAAACATAAAATAAGAAAACACTAAAATATTCTTAAAAAATGTTGAAATTCATATAATTTTACTATTCTTCAAAATAAAAAAACATTTCTTGAAATGCCTGACTTATAAGAAGTCATTATAAGCAAGAAGTTTAAACAAACATTTATTTATTTTTTCATAAATTTATGAACATCATATCATAAATTTTATAATTTTATCACAAATTAAACAAACATTTGAAATTTGCTGTCCAACTTTTGATGAAATGAAAACAGCATAAGTAAAAAAAGATTTGTTCGAGAAATAAATGTAGCATAAAAAAATATATATATTTAATTACTTGGAGAGTACAACTGCTAGTTGGGTAGGTTTAGCAAGCATACTAAAATTTCGTAGGAAAATTAAGTCGTGGTGCTTAGAAAAGTTTTTATTGAAACAGCAGACAAAATGCGTTTGCAAAAATAAAACATACAAGTTGCGGAATTTTTTCCAAAACTGCCGAAAAATTGCTTTAAAAACATGTTAATTTGTTGTTGACATATCTAATATTTGAAAAACACCTGCATATATAATGATATGAATGCACAAAATAAAATTAGAAATATCGAGTGACAGAATTAAAATATCTAATATGCATTCGATGCAAATTATTTTATCTTTTTCAAGTGTGAAATCAGATCGACTGGCGAACCATGCTTTGGACAGCCCTGATTTAAGATAATAAGAAGAATAGAAATTAAAATTTAGAAAAAATTCTTCAAATGCTGAATAGTGCATATAGTAAGGTCGGTTAAAAAGATTAAAGATAGCTTGACGCAAAGGAAATTATTCAGGCTTGACTAGCAACTGCAATAATAGTGTAAATTATACGCAAAATTGCAACATGAAGAAAATTCTGCTATTATGCTTTGAATTGCAAAATGCCAGTTGCTTTCACTTAGCGATTTGTTGACTGAAACGGTCATCTGGAAACAGTCATCAATCAAAAGTGAATGGACAGTTGGCTCCCAACTGTCAGTTCAAAGCTGATTCTCGAAAGTGAGAAAGATTTTCATTTTATCACTTTTCTGTTTACTTGATTGCTTCATTTTGTTCTGATCCTTCTTCGCTGTTTCATGGCTGACGGTTTGCAGTTGGTTTTAAATGAACGAGGTAATTATAATTTAGTACATCAAGGCAGAGTATACCAACTGAAACACAAAAACGTTGAGGATAAGCAATGGGTTTGTCGACGGGTAAATAAGCCATTTCATGAATATGCTATTTTTATGAATCAGCATTCTCTGTTTTCATCTAGGTAAAGAAAGGATGCAAGGGTTCAATACACACCAACTTGGATGCAAACGCTGTGTTGGCATCTGCTCCTCATGCGGAGGATTGTACCCCAGACAATTCCATCTTATACAAAATGGAAAAGAATAATAATCTGAAACGTCGCGCAGCGGAAGAAATGAAGCCCATTCCGCAGATATACGACGAGGAAGCCAGCCGTGCATCTGCCGATCAGAAAATGGCTGGCCTGTTTCCATCATACAAAAAAGTAAAGACCATAATGTACAGAAGCCGTCGGGCTAAAAGATTTCCTCAACCACAAGCAACACGTCAGCAGCTAAAACAAATGCATTTCAACGACAAAAAACATCACGGCATTAAAAACTGATCATTCGATGAAAGAATATGCAAATTCAATGCACGCATTTTTTTCATTTTAACTAAAAGTAAAAATTGCTATGTTATGTTATGTTATGTTTATATTACAAACAAAATTACTAAATTGAATTTCAATTCCAAGCAAAATATAGCACTTTATTTTCCCACCTAATACATTTCAATCCATAAAGTAGAAGACGACGCCCACAACCAACACAGTGATACATTGATTTACAAAATATTTGATCAGCAGTTGGTTATTCATGAATAAAATGTTCATATGATAGCAATAAATAAATAAATAAATAGATTAATATTTCAATTATTTCAAGTAAAGTCAAGTTCTGCTGCTCAGAGATTCAACAACGTCGAGCAATTTTTTCGAATCTATATCCTCTACTCTTGGACATTTCCTTAAAAAAATACAGTTTTTTTTCAAAAATAGATTCAAAAGAAAAAATTTCATACCGTTTGATAAAAAATTTAAGCACATCGTAAAATATGGGTGAAAAAAGCTTTTCTTTCGCCACGTAAAACAGCATATCATAAATACCATAAAGTTGAAATTTACTTTCCATTCCAGGCAGTGCCTGAACATCCAAATGTTAATTTCAACATTTTCACTTAACAAGCAATGATTTATCTACTTCTTAAAAACATTTTACAACATAATTTAAGAAATAAAACAATACACATAAACTTTTATGAGATTACAAATACAATAACTAATGATAAGTGAAACAACAAAAAATATTTTCATCGTAAAACGTAAAACGGATGAATACAATACTGTGTTGTAATAAATTCTTTAAATCTATATATAATACATAGATTAAAATGCTGTTACAAATAGATTCAAAATTCAAAAAGAAAAAGAAAAATAAACATCATACTCGTATTAAATGGATGTGCAGAACCAATGAGTTGACGAACAATTCTACTTCTTCCTGATCAATTAAAGTGTCGCTAATCCATTCTAAAAATATACATTATCAAATAAATAAATAAATAAATAAATAAGTAAACAAATAAAAATGAAAATTATTACGCCAAATGCTCAAACACAGATTTTTATCTTCTTCTGAACAATCTGGAGTCAAAACAGAGCTCAAGCCGATAATTGTTTTCGCGCAAAAATCCATATTATCTTTCTTCAACTAGATCAGCAAAAATGATTAGCACAAAAAGTAATAATTAATATACTAATAAAAGTGGAATACTGTCAAAATTTTCAAAAATTCTTCTTTCGTATGTTCGTCTTGCAGTGCAAGAAGATGTTCCAATTTCGGTTCGGTTTGCAGCATTTCAATCAATTCAGCCTGGCAAAATAATACAATTTGAATACAACAAAAATCAAATCCAGTGATTATTGAAGAATTGACAAAATATATATATTATTACTGGAGAATAAATGTTCAAAGAGTTGGATTCAACGACGACAAATTCCTCTTCCGACATCTCTTCCTCGTCCTCCTCGTCGTCGTCGTCGTCGTCGTCGTCGTCCTCCTCCTCCTCCTCCTCCTCCTCTTCTCCACTGCCGCTTTGATAGCTACCGTCGTCTTCGCTGAGCGAACCCAAAAAATCCGCCAAACCCAAATCGCTCGCGATATTTTTAATAACTTTGACGCCTTTTTCACCAAATTGATTGTCTGATAATTTTTACAAATTATAAATAATTATTATTCATCTGAACAAAGAAAAAAAACCACTCACAGTTCAGGTTGATTTTGCTGAGTGATGTTTTGCTTTTCAAGCTTAACAATATTTGACTTCCTGCACTGGTGTCAAATTCACATCCATTTAAATGTATTTCCTGTGTGAATTGTTGGAAAACAAACAAACAACATAAAAATTACAACAAGCAGACATTATTTTGAAACAACATACTGACAAATTTGGGCTTGCCAATGCTAAACCTTGGGCTAGATGTTCAGCACAATGATTACGAAGCAGACAATCGTCAAAGTTGACAAATTCCAACTGTTTCAATTGTTTCAGCATCTGTAAAATTAATTAATTAATTAATAAGTAAATATTCAACTAAACGATGCAATCAAATCAAATCAAATACGTCTTTCAAAGAAAATGCAGCGTCTTTGGAAAATGTATTGTCACTTAAATCGATCTTCTTCAAAGATGGATTTTTTGAGAATGCTTTCAATAATTCAGTAATGCCCGGACCTGTGATGCCATTTTGCGGCATTACTATTTCTTCCAGTGTTCCAATGGTCTGTTGTTGGCGTGGGAAAAAACATTTCATTTACATATCGAAACGTTGTGAATCTTGTTTGTCAAAAATACCTGAAAAGCATCCGCCAAAGCCATTGCGCCTGCATTTTCAAGACGATTTCGACCGATGACAACAGTTTTCAAGTTGAATTTCACATTTGCCATCTTACTGTTGTAATGTGCAGTTTTCAGAGCATTAGCAATAACCTGTATTTGCAAAAAAATAATAACCAAAATTACAAACATATACATATGTATATATATATATATATATATATATATATATATATGTATATATGTAAATCTCACACTCTATACATCGACGATATCAAGATAGAATCAAGATAGAAATTGAAATAAAGAAATTCTCGAAAAGTGAACAGAACATCTTATTCCAAAAATAGCATATATAAAGTTCAAAATCTTACTTGTCCTCCGCCAATGCCGAGTCCGTTGTTGTGCAATAACAAAGTGTGCAACGACCAAGCTGAAGGACTGCTGAAAAACCTCACCAATTCATCAGCGCCAATTTTTCCGAACGCGCTATCCGATAAATCTAACATTTCAATTTTAGCTCCGGATTCGACAATCGCATCAAATATATGCTTCTAAAGAAAAAGAAAAATAATTTAAAAAAACGTACAACCATCTCAACTTTAGGATATATTTCACCAAGCAGTTAGGAATTTCATCCAAAGTTCTTCTTGTGAACAAATCGCTCAAGTGAAGTTCCTTAAAAATTCGTCTACCAATTAAATGCAATTTATCAAATATAAATATTCTTCTTCAAAATTCTATTTGCAATTGCAAAAAAAAATCAACAGACACACTTGACATCCGAACACTGCACAAAATGTATAATTGAAATTCTGCTTCGACTTTACAATTTATTAAAATAAAATCATTTGAAATTAATATATACATACGTTTCATTGATTTTAAAAACAATATAAACAAACTACGTTTCCTTCCTTACATACAATTTTATCAATAATGATTCAAACTGCACAAAATTTTATCACCCAACTGTTCTCAATGAAGGTTAACTTTACTCAATACAACAAAATGTTCGCTAGGATCTTAAAAATTTAACCATACCACACAGAAATTCAAAGAATCTCGATGAACAACGATTAAAAAATTATTCACCATATTATTCATTTAATTCCACATATATAACAGCTAGATATACAATGAAAAACATCTTTAACATTTTTGCATCTAAAACTGAGGGAAAAATAATTTTAATATTACAATCAATACAAGTATTTATCTAATGTTAATCAAAAAAATTTAATCACATAATATATATATATGATAAGTCAACAGAGTAAACTTCATATTTGAAATAACAATACCTTAAATACACCTTAAGTACTGATAACTGAAAACAATTGCTCTGTTAACAATGCTCCCAATTTTAACTTTCCAAAAAATTCTTCCATTATAAGCAACAAAATCAAAAAAATACTATCGAATAAAAAATTGCATGAAACAATAAATTACTTTTATCGAACTGTTCAATTTCAAAACATCACCAATTGCAGCCGCAGCTTTGATTCCAATAGAATTTCCAGATAAATTCAATTTTTCAAAAGATGCATCTTTCAAAGATTTTACTAAGTTATCAACTAAAAAATGAAAATAAATAAGCAAATTCGTAAAACACTGTGAAGCAGCTTTTACTCTTATCGTCGTCATCATAAAACAAGCCTTTGCCAGCAATTGAAAAAGTACCACCATCGACTACATCTAACTTCTTGATCTGTTCATTTATTTTATCTATGTCCGATTCAGCCATTACTAGAAAACAAATCGAACCTTTTTAATCAATTTTGTACCAAATTTCGAACTGAAAACTTCATTTTAAAAAATTACTTTAAACAAATAAAAAGCATCTTAAGAACAACATAAAAAGTTACAACTAAAAAAAATACTTTAAGATTAACAGTTTTAAACAGCAGCTTTCACTTCACAGTGAAAAATGCACTAAAATTGTAATAGGCCTATTGTTACACTGTATTTATTAATGTTCACGTACAAATATTCAGCTTATTATTTTAAATCATTTATAACTTAATTTTCAATTTGTTGGTATAATTTTCACTCGCATGTTATTTTTCTAATTTATTTAAAGTTAACTTTGAGTTTTGTCAAAAAATGAACTCACCATTGCTTGTACAATCTACAGTAATATGAAATGATTAAAAAATTTCCTAATTTTAACTGTGATGCTTACATTAACTACAAATATTAATGTTTCGATAATTAATCAATTACTGACAATAAGTGCTTCAGGTAGCATCAACTTACATCTTCCTCAATGTTTAACATTAAACAGTTCAATACTTAGAATCATGGCTAATGTGATATTTTTCAGAAAAATATAGGCATTAACTTGAACTTGCAAATTAAATCTGAACAAATTGGAAGGTGAACGATTTCAGTTCAAGCATTAAAAATCCGGTTTATAGTAAATAAAAAACTGAGTTTACGATACTTCAATTTCAAATAATTTTACAACAGTAGCCAGTTGACGCAATTCCGGTGTACTGCAATAATAAATTTAAATTTAAAAACAATTAATATAATTAAAAAAGTTTTCAATGTTCTTATTTAATTGTATTAATGGTTATTCAATCATTGACAAATCATAATATATAACTGACATCAACTCAAAAAATTAAGCGTTAATACTGTTAAAAGTAATCAGATGCGTCAGGACTGCACCCATCATCATACGAATGCAAGAAAACAATACAAATAAATTTTAATTAATCATCACACCTTGAAATAAAATTTATTTTACAATATAATTAAGATAAATTCAAACAGTTAAAAACACATCAAACAAACATTAATGTATAAATACATTTCATATATACATATTAGAATACATTAAAAACCGTACTGAAATTCAACAAAATATATAATGTATGAATTATAATTTCCATCTTTCTGATCAATGAAAATATCTAATGATTATTATTGCTGGTCTTTCTCATCTGAAACTTCATCCGTATTTGCTTCAATACCAGCTGCTTCTTCAGGTGTTTTCGGTTCTGTTTCAATGAAATCTTCATTTTCAGGTTTTTCTGTTTCTAATACTTCTTCAGTTTTAGCAATTTCACAAGGGATTGATTGCACTATTTCAGATGTAGTTTCTTCTGCATTTTCCACGCTCGTGTTATTTTCACTTAAATTCACAGCTCTACTAGCCCCATCATTATCATAACCAACATCTTCATCCTCATCATCATTGTCATGTTTAACTTCTTCTTTTAAATCGACATCTTTCTCAGCTGTTATTTCGCTTGTCTCAATTGTTGGTTCTGTCTGATCTGAATCTCCAGTAATTTCTACTTTTACTTCACTTGGGACTTGATCATCATCATCATCATCATGATGGAATTCTTCCTTTACTGTCGTTTGGTCTTCATTTCTAGATTCTTCAGGTGAAATTTTACCACTGTCTTCCTTAGTAATTTCACATGTTTCTTCCGCCATATCATCACACTGCTCTGAACTGCAAGTATTGCCACCATCATTGTCGTTATTCGATTTCTGATTTTCAAACTGCTCTAAATTGGACTCTTTCTGTTCATTATCAGCCGAACTGCTTTCTTTATCCAACGTCACCTCTTCTTTACCATTTGCATCCAAGCTTTCCTCATCTGATAAAAGAAAAAGAAATTCTTTTTTAAATAAAAAACTTAAAACTTGGAATTTAAAATGTTTTTTGCCTTTTATTCGTACTGAAGTTCCATTCCATTCCTTGGTGCATTCGCTTTTGTAACGCTCATATGATGTCATTAAATATTCTTTTTGATTTTTCACCAATTCTGCATATTTTTCTTCACTAAACCCTGGACGCTGTTCATCTAACTAAACTTGAACGTGAAGAAAACCTGGACAACAAGCAAATACTTAATAAATAACAACTAACCAACTTCAACTTTTTGGAAAATAATTCACTGCCGGATTCCCAGTTTTCCTTCTTCCTTTTGTGATTTTCTTGGAGCAATTTCAGCTCTTGACGCAACGATTCCTTGAAACCAAAAGTCAACATGCCAATTACAACTGCACTACAATTCAATCCTTACAAGGTGATGTGTAAGTGATGAAACTTGAGAGCGGAGAGTATGAAGGCGTTCACTAGTTACAATAGAATTTGCACTAGGCACGGCCACTGCGCTGAAGATTTCACCAAGAAGCCGTTGATTTCGCGCATAACGTTCTGCCGAAAAATACCGAGGGTAATTGCTGTCAATTTCTAAATATTTGTCAAAATATTATTCTTTTTTTTCCTCATTTATTCATTTCTGATCAGATACGCACCGTCACTTTCTTCATCAATAGGTTGAACATATACACTCGATTCTACCTGCGTTGAACGCCATGCTTCGTTTCTTTCTATAATTTGTTCAATTATCGAAACAATTAAATCACTCTCACTTACAAATAAAAAAAATTACCTTTATTTTTTTGAGTTAAATAATTCTGAAAAGCAGCAGAATTGTGGTACGCTTTCATCTGCTTTTCATATTCTTGCTTCTCAAGCTCGTATTCATCAAAGTAAATTTGCTTTTCTCCATCCGGAAGTTCACGCCATTTTCTACCAATTATTTTACCAATGTCCCAAAATTTGTAATCTGGATTTGTAGCTCGTACTTTATCCCACATCTGAAAAAGTGAATAAATAACGAAAATATTATATATTTTCTACTGACATAAATTCAAACATCACAAACGTCATATCATGAAATGAAACATACAAGTAAAAATTCAATATACCCTTTTTTATAAAGATTTAAACTTGAAAAATAACATTTTAAATATATCGATAATTAAAATATCAAGATGCAACAAAACTGTCATCAATTCAAAATTATTAATTCACAAAAAATATGTGGGATTTTAAAAAATGCTGAAAGCAAAGTGTGTAATTATTCTTCGCAGTGCTGTTTTATGAGACACAAATATAGGATTAATGTATAAAATACAAAAAATATCATACAGTGGAACTCCGATTATCCGAACACTCGAGTTTTGGGGGCCCTTCGGATAATCAGACGTTTTCAATTTTTCATAATGTATGTACATAATTGAAGCGTTTATAGCTGTTATTCTCAATCAGACGCGGAAAAGTAGACATTCTGCTTATTATGCGACGTTATTTGCCCTGTGAATTTTGCGGCACTATCACTGTCAGCAGACAACTTTTCACCGTGAATTTTAAACTCGCGTATGCCATGCCGACTTTTAAGGTTTCTTAGCCATCCTGAATTGGCTACAAAATTATCAATATCTAGCTTAGTACTGAAAGCAAGAGCTTTCTCTTGTAAAATGGGACCACTTATTGGTTGATCAAGTGCACGTTTCTGTAGGAACCACATGTATACTGCTGAATCAAGCGCGCTATTTGACGCTTTTTTCATCGATTTTCGTGAAGAACAGCTACTCGAAGTATCCATGTGCAACACAAATCAGTTAGCTGACGTCCACTGCAATAAATGTCTGAAACTGTGTACAGACCCACACCAAAAGTCTAAGCAATTTTCCTGAACGATCACCCCTCTCCACTGGTCTACACACTTCTAGCTTTTGCTCTAAAGTCAAAACCTTTCTCTTTCTAGTAGTAGGCATACTGGACATAAACATTAGCCAACAACAGAATGTTAAATGCAGGTTGTTCGACGAAAAAAGTGTTCGGATAATCGAGTAACGGGTAATCGAAGTTTCACTGTAATTGTTCAAGAATAGAGAAGTTATTTCATCAAAAACGGTAATAAATACTTTAAAATGCTAAAAAAACAAATTCATATATGACAAATAATTTACTTAATTACATAACTTAATGCAGATTAAAAATAATGAACAACAAAATACAAGACTTTTTTAATTGAAAACATTGCAAAACAATGATTACGCAAAGTAAAATTATATTACCCTTCTACTGTAACGCATGTACGGCATTATCGGCTTTTCCGGAGGTTTCGGACCTTTCCCAGATGCACCTTCATTTAATGACTGTCAAACAATTATTTCAAAAATTTATCAAAAGGAAAATATCTGTACGCTTAAGACTTACTGAAAAGGTACCAATACGTGTTGGTCGGAAGTTAGGATGAGAATTTACACTCGGTTGAGCAAAAAAATTGGCAGCATTGTTAGCTTGATTGCGCTGCCAGTTTCCACCACGACTGCCGGAACCTTGTGTCCACGACATTGAAGCTTATTTAAAAATTGCTGAATTAAAAATAACATCATAAGAATGAATAAAAGAAAAGCAAATAAGCGAAATGTCTTTTGCACAAAATGAATAAAGAAACAATTAATTGCAAAAACTGTTGAAAATTAAAAAATCATTACTCTTTCAAAATAAAACCGTCAGCATGGAATACATGCAAAAATCTACTCCATCTTTCTATACTTTTAAAAAGATAATTAAAAGAAGATGCAACATATTACAATTTAAAATGCAAAAACCGCCAAACATAAATTTTAAAAAGAAAAAAATTACAAAATAAAACATAAAAAACAACGTTAAAATCACACTTCATGCAGACTGTGTTTTATAACCGAAAAATAAATATTCGAATAATAAGGTAAAGGCAAAAAGCATACTGTAGTACTGATTTCTAATTTACAGTATTTAAAATGCAAGTAAAGCAACTAATCATTGTTTTGATATCATAATTCATTTCTTATTTTTCTAAGTTTATTAACATTATAAAGAAATTTAACTAATATTTTAATTATTTTTACATAAATTAGTGGCTAATTTAAAGATTGCTGGTATAACTGTAATACAAACAATTGAAGATTAGGCTATTTTTTTAAATTAAAAATTCTGATGTTTGTTCACATAATCTGTGATATGAAACTAGTAATGATATTTAATTTACAACTAAAGCTTTGCACAATATTTCATAGTTTTAAAATTTTATTGTTTCCTTTTATTCATTTTCACGCTACATATTTTTACCTTTTAGTCGAATAACAACGAGTAACTGAGACATTAATTGTCGTTGACCGCGCTATTTTATTGGGCCGTCAAGTCGTTGTTTTATTGGTGTTCCTTGTCTAATTGCTCATTGATTCAAATCTTTCCCTTGTGATTAGCTGTAATATTTTTTCATTTCATTGGTTCAAATATTCCATTTAGGATGACGTACCTCCAATACTAATGACGTACCATTAATAATGGAAAATATTTATTATTCCAAAATTTTATTTGTTTGAACTTTTGTC